>NW_021680505.1:1054481-1055972 GCF_001412515.2 Diachasma alloeum
ATATATATATATATATATATATATATATATATATATATATTAATTGATCCAGACAGTGGCTGCCGATACGAGTATTTAACCCTAGTTTGGTCACCATAGGAGGGAAACGCCGCAGAAGGTCGATTTTTTTTTCTTACCATTGATTGGCTGAGCGGAAAAGTCCTAAAAAATTGGAATGCGTCAATTCAAGTGTCTAGAAAATTATAATATTTTTTAAAATTATTTATATCCACAATTCTTGAAGAAAAAAAAAATTTCTAACAGACGGGCAATTTTTTCCCATGTTAAATGAAATTGCCCGTTGTGCGACGTTGCCGAAGTCTCGCTAAACGCGCCCGGGCAGTATAGAGTGAATTCGGCAACGTTCGGGCCTAAATAACACGGCAGCGATTCCCTGTGGAGGTGACCAAGTCCCAAATTCTCATATGGTGACCAACTAGGGTTAAAAAAAAGAAAATTGAAATATTAAAAAAAAAATTGAAATCGGTGGAGTAGTTTTTGAGATATTGAGGAAAAACGAAATTGAAACAAGTTGTTATTCCTCAGGAACTACTGTACTGATCGGGCTGAAACAGTGCGCCAAAGTTGAGCTCACTAATAGCTACAATGAGCCTTCAATAAAACTTCAGATTTTTATCTACAAATTTCACTACATTCATGTTGAATTTTCTAAAAATTAATCACCGAAAACCCAAGTTGTCGGATACATACATACAGATATGACCCTAAAAACACAAAAAGTAGCATTTACATGCCTTCTATCGATAGGCTCGAACCCCTGCTTGTTATAAAATATAAACAGCGCCTGGAATGATTTGCCTCTGTAAATGGACTCGCGCTGTTGGATCTTGACACAGAAATAAAATTAATGCATTAAATAAAATCAATAAATAAATGCAAAAATGTGACAATAGAGACTCTCCAAATTGGACCATTACCATCGCACTCAACAAGCCTTCATTTATGAATTTTAATTTTTAAAAAAAGTTCATTTCTAAAAAAAGTTCATCAATTCCCCAATACAATTACAATTACTTTAAAATGTTTGTGCATCCATCAACTTTTGATCACAAGCAAAAAGCACTCAACGAATAATTTCATAAACCAAGAGTTCCATTTTCTCCCCAAATTGAATTTAATGTGAAATCGAAAAAAAGAATATTTATTGATTAAATTCTAGGTGAAAGCCTCGATAACATTCACCTTGCGAGCAATTTCTCACTTTCAGAAGGTGAATCGATAGTCCTAAACACACATGGAGACATGCACTCTCCCCTTTGCGCTGCACCAACGGCCAATTGAATTACTGACAGGGACAATCGAATTACGTTTGACACGATGGAGTGGCTCTGGCCTTTGACATGGTGATAGGAATATGTATCACAGGTTTTAGTATCGGGGTAATTAAGTACGTGAGACCTTGAACCCTGTCTTGGGGTTTTTCTCGGGGAGGAGGCATCGTTTAACCTTTGCTTCCGGTGCTTTATTTAT
>NW_021680505.1:1057361-1094010 GCF_001412515.2 Diachasma alloeum
AAAAAAAAATTTCTAACAGACGGGCAATTTTTTCCCATGTTAAATGAAATTGCCCGTTGTGCGACGTTGCCGAAGTCTCGCTAAACGCGCCCGGGCAGTATAGAGTGAATTCGGCAACGTTCGGGCCTAAATAACACGGCAGCGATTCCCTGTGGAGGTGACCAAGTCCCAAATTCTCATATGGTGACCAACTAGGGTTAAAAAAAAGAAAATTGAAATATTAAAAAAAAAATTGAAATCGGTGGAGTAGTTTTTGAGATATTGAGGAAAAACGAAATTGAAACAAGTTGTTATTCCTCAGGAACTACTGTACTGATCGGGCTGAAACAGTGCGCCAAAGTTGAGCTCACTAATAGCTACAATGAGCCTTCAATAAAACTTCAGATTTTTATCTACAAATTTCACTACATTCATGTTGAATTTTCTAAAAATTAATCACCGAAAACCCAAGTTGTCGGATACATACATACAGATATGACCCTAAAAACACAAAAAGTAGCATTTACATGCCTTCTATCGATAGGCTCGAACCCCTGCTTGTTATAAAATATAAACAGCGCCTGGAATGATTTGCCTCTGTAAATGGACTCGCGCTGTTGGATCTTGACACAGAAATAAAATTAATGCATTAAATAAAATCAATAAATAAATGCAAAAATGTGACAATAGAGACTCTCCAAATTGGACCATTACCATCGCACTCAACAAGCCTTCATTTATGAATTTTAATTTTTAAAAAAAGTTCATTTCTAAAAAAAGTTCATCAATTCCCCAATACAATTACAATTACTTTAAAATGTTTGTGCATCCATCAACTTTTGATCACAAGCAAAAAGCACTCAACGAATAATTTCATAAACCAAGAGTTCCATTTTCTCCCCAAATTGAATTTAATGTGAAATCGAAAAAAAGAATATTTATTGATTAAATTCTAGGTGAAAGCCTCGATAACATTCACCTTGCGAGCAATTTCTCACTTTCAGAAGGTGAATCGATAGTCCTAAACACACATGGAGACATGCACTCTCCCCTTTGCGCTGCACCAACGGCCAATTGAATTACTGACAGGGACAATCGAATTACGTTTGACACGATGGAGTGGCTCTGGCCTTTGGCATGGTGATAGGAATATGTATCACAGGTTTTAGTATCGGGGTAATTAAGTACGTGAGACCTTGAACCCTGTCTTGGGGTTTTTCTCGGGGAGGAGGCATCGTTTAACCTTTGCTTCCGGTGCTTTATTTATTCGGAATGCATCCATGGAGTTGTTTATAGCTGCATGCGTTGCAGTTATTTCAGTTTTTCTATTTAAAACTTCCCTCATAGAACGATTAATTTATCGTTAACAAGGTTTGCTGACTATTAACAGTCCGTTGGTCGCGCTATGAGGACCGCGGGATACTTTTTCGAATTTTTGCTTCCGAGTGGAAGCATTGTAATCGTTCAAATGGAAGTTTTGGGTTATATCGACTCATTATGATCCAAAAAGTCCGAAAATTCAATTTTTAGACCGTGTCCATACGCATGTGTGTGATAACGTTTTTCTTCAATTGTTCGCTAATGAATGGATGGAATTGAATCTTTTTTTTTTTTAATGTAGGTATCGTTGAGCTCTATCGATCGCCATTAATTAAAATTTAATTCATCGATTATTTTTTCAATTTTTGATTTTTTTCGAAAATCGGTTGTCCCACGATAACTAAAAAAAATGTTCTGAATTGATTGAATGATGACTTGAAAAATTTGTTTGGATGTTCCTTTCACCGAGTTCGAAGATGAAAACTATAGCAATAATCGTAATTTTGATTTAGTGGAGAATTTTCAAAATTTTTGTATTTTTTGAAAATTAGAATTCCGAGTATATCTTTGAATATTATGCTTCAAATGAATTCAATCATAGCTTAAAATGTTTGTTTTAATGCCATTGAGTCGAAGTTAAAAGATGATTACGATAGCTATATTGGTTGATTTGATTTTTATGATGATTGTTGAAAATTTTGAATTTTTCATGAATTTCCCTGAAAACCTCTGAATAAAATTAAAATTTGTCTGAATTTCAAACATGAATTAAGATGTTTGGTCACCTGTTCGTCGGAAATTCACATTTTCATTTTACACAGGCGTTTTTTAGTGTCTGAAAAATGTCTACAAACGGTGTGTGAAATTCAGACATTCGTTTTTGCTGTGTTCCTCACCAATTATCATTCCACACCTTATGTTGATAAAAAAAAATTAAACTTCATCTCGCACCCTTCAGCAATTCGTTTAGTTTTATCTCCATGACATTCTAAACCCCGCGATTTGTCTCGGAATTTGTTTTCGAAGCTCCACGTCTTGCTCGAAATTTATTAACACGCTGGTGTTAGTCGATCGTGCTCGAGGGGTCAGATGGAGAGGAGAGGAAAAAAAATGACGGGGTTCATATCGAGTAGTGCGAGGAGGGTTCCCACGACACCCCAAGTTGAGTCTACCTCTCTCCGCGTATGGGAAAGTAAATTCAGAGGGGGTTGGAATATTTCTGTTGTACAACGGCACGGTCAATGAATCGTATTGGAACCGGTTGGCGCTCCAATTATTCGGTGTATACGATACTCGTCCTTAAATGCCCAATTAAACCGGATTTTTAAACGATGCTTTAATTATCATATTTCTCATTATATAGTAAACGAAAAAAAAAGAATATTCAATTTTTACTGCGACAATTAAACCTGTTCAATTTTTATTCATTTCCGTTTTTTTAATCAAACGTTTGTTAACTATTTCCGTTAATTGAGCAATTACTTCTTATGGTTATTTTAATGTTTAAAAACGTTTGAATAATTCTCTGATATTTTTTAAATGGGAATTCACTTATTCTTGTCATTTCTTCCATAATTTAGTGAATAATTTTTTTGATCGCTTTATTTGTCTTTGCAAATAAGTTTATTGATTATTTGAGAAGAAAATTGTGATATAAACGTTTGCAATTGTTATTTAATTTGTTTTTCATCAAATCTTTGTTTTTATTTTCATGAATTGAGTATCTATTTATTTAAATCATTTCAATCTTCAAAAACATTTGAATGATCTTATGATTTTTATAAATGAATTGAAAGTATAATTATTTTAATAATTTATTCAATAATTTAGTTAATCATTTTTTGAATAATTTTATGCTTTTGCTTCCGAATGGAAGCATTGCAATCGTTCGATTTTCACATTTTCTAATTTTGCTTGGAAATGATGCAGAATGGTCTGAAACGTAAAAATACGAAGTTTGGGGACCATGTCTGTGCGTGACACTGTCCAGTCGGTCGTCATTTTTTCGTAAATTTGATAATTAAACGGGAAAAATCATTCCAAAAAGTTTGAAATTTTTTCAGTCAATTGGTATAATTAGAGACTGACTCCGTGCCAAGCTTCAGCTTGATCCGTCCATTAGTTTTTGCGCAGTATCCATTCGTTTTTTAACCTTTTTTCGCAAATACCTCGGAAAATATCGAACCGATTTCAATAATTTTTTTTGTTTCAAAATATTCGGCACGATGTTCTCTATCTAAATCAATCAAAATATATATACCGGTTCATACAAAGTTTTTGAGATATTTGGATTTTTCTGTTTTTGACTTGAAATCCTTGTTCGCGCTCTAACTTGAGTAAAAATTGAGATATCGACTTGAAATTTGGCATGAAGCTGTCTCTTATCATAGCAAGGACTTGTATGGAAGATGGGCTCAATCGGTCAATTAGTTTCGGAGATATTCAACTTTGTATGTAAACCTAATGTCTTGAATATCTCAATAACGAGTCAACCGATCTCAATGATTTTTTTTTCAAAATGTTCGGCTTGATATCCTCTATCTAAATCAATCAAAATATTTATACCCGTTCATACAAAGTTTTTGAGATATTTAGATTGTTCTGTTTTTGACTTGAAATCCCTGTTCGCGCTCTAACTTGAGTAAAAATCGAAATATCGACTTGAAATTTGGCACGAAGCTCCCGTTTAACATTGCAACAGTTCGTATTGAAGATGGACTCAAGCGGATTATTTAGTTCGAAGAAATTCAACTTTGTATGTGAACTTCATTTCTTCAATATCTCAATAACGAGTATCCCAATCTCACAATCGTACTATTTCCTTTTATTTAAGTTCAACTAGATTAGAGCTTACTTCATTCATGCTTATTCTAAAATATTATGGATAAAATTTTCTTTTTCTCCCATCAGTTCCCCTCCGATTCAATTTCAATTGCTTCTGTCAATTCCACTTCTCCATAGTATTCCAGTTGTCCAGGTCCATATATATGCCATACGTAATTCTTTTGACGTGGATACGTCTATGGTTTCTTTTGGGGGGTCACTCGGAGAAAAAAATGGTTATGCAGCCGCGCCATCTATCGGCGATGCTTAAAAGCGTAAATTGAGTTTTCCTTAGTCAGTGGAATTGAGTTTCTTGGTTACAGCGAAAACTGAGATTTTCCGGGAAGACGAGAGCTAAATCTCCAAGGCAAATTTTTCAATAAACGACTATCGATGGTTTAAAGCTAAAGATTCCTCTCGTAGAGTGCACCGTTCCTCCTCTTTCCTCCCCTCCTTTCTCGTTTTAGAATTCTGGTTCTGCACTCTGCTACTCTGCGACTCCGTTTTCTTTTCTTCAGCTGCTCGAGGCGAAATGCCCCAGGCGGATTGGGTGCACTAAATTTATAGAAGGTTACTGTGCAAAAACTCATCATTGGCTGAAGAGTCAATGGTGGGAAGTTAGAAATCTGATTGGCCGATGAGTCGATGGTGGGGAGAGACCTTCTGATTGGCCAATGAGTCGATGGTGGGGTTAAAATGATCCAAAGCCAAAGACAGTGACATTTCTCAGATAAGGAGCGAATGAATAGAAAGCATTCTAAATCAACTAAGTCTTTTCAGAGCAATTTCTCATAGTATAAAGTGATTAGAAAATTCGAAATTTTTTAAATTCTTGAGTATTTCCATGGAATTCGTCAATTAAGCAGGTTCTAATTATGAATCACGAATTTTTCAATTTTGAAATTCTTTATGAAATTATTGAGACGTATAGAATTGAATATAACATTAAATTCTTGTGACGAATTACGTTAAAAACGATACTGCCAATGAGGATTTCGGTCCACGTTAAATCTGACGGCTGTATCAAGGATACAGCCGTTTAGGATTTTTTCTCTGATGGTTCGATATATCTTCCTGATCTCCAATTTTCATTCCTCGTTTCCCTTTTCAGCACCACATCGCGGATATACATTAACTGTGAATTCAATCATATATGTATATGGATTTAGAGAATTTTAATTTTTGCTTCCGAATGGAAGCTTTGCAATCATTCGATTTTCGGATTTTCTAATTTTCATTGGAAATGTTGTAGAATGGTATGAAACGTAAAAATACGAAGTTTGACGACCATGTCTGTATGTTGGTCCCTCCACCGCCATTTGCCCGGTGGTCAACTTTTAGAAAATTGAGTAATAAATTGACTGAAACAATTTTTAAAAATGTGAAATTTTGTCAGATTATAGGTCTTAATCAGGACCAACTCTGTGCACAAGGTCAGCTCGATCGGTTCAATAGTTCTTGAGAAAAAGCGAATATCTCCAAAAATAGTGAATCGATTTTAATTTTTTTTCAAAATACTCGTCTCAATACCTCCTATCTAAATCGATCGAAACCTGTATCCCGTCCCTGCAAAGTTTTAGAGATATTTGCACGTTTCTGTTTTTTCGAAAAAATCTTTTTTCGCACTCTAGCCTTCGCAAAAATTGAGATATCAACTTGAAAATTTAACACGACCTTCCTCTTATGATAGCAACGGTTCGCATTTTGGATAGGCTCGATCGCATCAGTAGTTTTGGAGATATTCACCTTTTTCTGAAAATCTATTATATGCAATATCTTCAAAACTATGCAACCGATTTCACTTTTTTTTTCAAAATACTCGTCTCAATGCCCCCTATCTACATCAATCGAAACCTATATACCCGTCCACGTGAAGTTTTCGCGATATTTCCACTTTTCTGTTTTTTCGAGAAAATCGTTGTCCGCTCTCTAGCCTTCGCAAAAATTGAGATATCAACTTGAAAATTTGACACTACCTTCCTCTTATGATAACAACGGTTCGCATTTTGGATTTTAATAGAATAATGAAAATGATTCTTCCAAAAAGAAATTGAAGATTTTAGGAGATAAAAACAAGAGAATGTCCCTCTTTCAATAAATAATTCTCGTGATAAATTCTAACATTAAATAATCTTGGTGTGCAATTTTCAAATGGAAAATCTACTTTTGTAAATCCATTATTGGTTTCCAATCTAATGATTAAAAAAAAGCAATTTTTCTATGACACATTATCTTGTATAATTTTCAATTGATCGATTCTTCGTGATGCACTTATCTTATTTTTCAATATAATGGCTATGGATCCATTCGGAAGCTTACTACCAATGGCATTGGTAGAAATGAAAAATAAAAAAAACAAATAACGCATGTAGTAATGGTCAAATATTTTCTGCCGAATAGGCTCGGTCAACTGCTTGTTTTGCAAATGAGTTCATTGTTTATTTATGAAGAAAATTGTGATATAAACGGTTTCAATTATTATTCAATTTGGTTTTTCATCAAATTTTGGTTTTCATTTCCATGAATTGAGTAATTAACTTCCCGACCCTACGGGAGTTATTGTAATTATTTAATATAATCATTACAATCTTTACAAATATTTGAATGATTCTACGATTTTTATGAACAATTTGAAAGGATAATTATTTTAATAATGTATTGAATAATTTAGTTCATCATTTGTAGAATAATTTAATCGTTCTACGATTTTTATAAACAAAATGAACATTCAATTATAAACAAAAAAAATTAACAATAAAAAAAAGAAATTGTGATATTTTGAGTGACTTTTTGTGTTACTTGAGGAAAGAATCTCAAATTTAGTCGAATTAATTCATGTTGAATTAAGTTGATTCTCCGCGAACCAAAAATATTACAGCACAAGTTACATAATCGAACGTCATCACAAAGGCAAATACAAGTCCCCTTCACTATCGATTACGAGAAATGCCAGAATTACCTCATAACCATGAAGGCTATTCACCGTTCTTATCAATTAATCATATAAATCTGCACAATTTCGGATTCACATTGAACTAATATTTATCGAGACGGAGGTAAAGATGTTCAGTGATCGAACTCCTGAGTAAACTGACCTGAGTAAAATGGCCCTGGACTAGTCCAATACATTATACAGATCTGAGAAAAAATGTTATACTTTTGAATGTCATTGTAGTCCTTCATTATTCACATTCATTTCCAAACAATTTCATTTTTTATATATTTTTACGTGAATAATTAGTTGATAGATTAATTATATGTTCAGACGGTTTCCAAAGATGTCTAACCATTTAGAAAATGTTTTCTTCGTTAAATTATTTTCAACATTTGTAGTCATTCATTGGAAAATTATTTTAAGGAAAATCAATTGAATTCGATTATTCCATACACGGAGAGAAAAATTCAGTAAAAATTACGTGGAAGTTGCGTAATCTGAGAGTCAAAATCATGTTTCGTCAATTTCTATGGAACATTCACGACAAAAATTATGGAACGCTCCGTACTGTTTACTGAACGTCCCGCAATTTTTATCGCAGATTACGGAACTTCCACGTAATTTTTGTAATCTTTTGTAGTCTTCCACGTAATTTTTCTCTTCGTGTACAACTTATTCTGCTAAGATTATCTTTTACAAAAATTCCTCGGTCTAAATTTTTTAATTTTTCTGCTTAATCTTTTTTTAATGAGACGAGAAATAAAGGAGAGTGGAAAAAAGAATATTTATATCGAAGAGTTGTGCAGAGAGATGAAATTCTATTAATTTTTGGTATAAAATAGTTTTTATTGAAGAAAAATGCGCAGAAAAATGCGCAGAAAAACCCCCTGCCGTTCCGAACAGTGAACTCGGCAGGTAAAAACCAGGATGTGTTACACGTGCGTGCGAAAAAATGAATCGTTACGCACTAATAACACAATACGCTATTTACGCACTCGTATCGAAATAAACTATTTTCACAGGTGGGAATTTCATCAACCAATTCCACCGTATTTACGCCACATTTTCGAAAAATAAATCACCCAAAACCGGAATTGTCACACACATACCTTCAGACATATTGTAGAAAAATTTTTCTTCACGTTTCATAACATTCTACATCTTTTCGGCGCAAAATTACAAAATGTAAAAATCCCACAGATACAAGGCTTCCATTCACGGAGAGAAATATTCAGTAAAAATTACGGAATAATTCACGTAATCCGCAATGGGAAATAGTTTTCCGGAAATTCTTATAGGAATGACAGAGAAGAAATCTAAAACGTTCAGTGAATTGTCAGGTTCATCACCGAATAAAGTACGAAATTGTCACGTAATTTTTCCCGAAGAAGCAAAATCTTACAGAAATTTGCCAACTTATTATGCCTCCAAAATCAAAAATTTTTGAATGTTCAACAATTTTTATGAAGTTGGTGAGTTATTTCTACGTTCCGTTCCATAAAATTTCTCAGTGGTTTTTGGGGAAAAATTACGGAACGACTTGTTGTTCCCACAGCGGTAAGTCATCAGACGGGTGGTTAATTTTTACGGAAAAAATTGTAGAATTTACGCGGCGACACGGACGAAAAAATTTAATAGAAAAACCTATCGAATTCGTTAGAAAATTCTATTGAATTTCTATTGAACTGTTCTATTAGTTTTTGGCCGATTCTATTGAAATGTTCAATAGAAAATATTCAGTAGAAAAAGTCAATAGAAATGTTCAATTTTTCTATATAACTTATTCTATTGAGATATTTTCTATAGAATTTCCTCGGCTCAAATTTTCTAAGTTTTTTCGTTTGATTTTCTTGAGGAGAAGAAAATAAAAATAGAATGAAAAAAACTTAGAAAATTTGAGTCGAGCAAATTCTATAGAAAATATATGAAAAGGATAAGTTCCTATTTACTAAAGATGAAAGAAACGTGAAGTTGTTTTATATCGAAATATCTCGAAACTGCCTGACCGTTAATCCTTAATTCTGATTCGTCAATATGTGACACGAAGTTATTCACAGAAAAAAACACGCGGCATTTTCAAATTCTTCAGTGACATAATTCCAAATTCTGCAGTGGTAAATTTTTTTTTCACGTCACATATATATATATATATATATAATATATATATATTTCACATGTATATATATCATCGGTGAAATTAATAAATTCTGTCCTTTTATGGAAACCGATTATTCAAAAAAATTGAAGATTATTAAAAAAAAAAAATTCTTTATAGATTCTTTTACTCTACTTCGCTATTCACTTCAATCATTAGTCGAACTCTCTTTGATTCATTATCAATATTTATAAGGTATTCATGAGAAAATGAAATTCAATGAATTTCTTCATTTCAACAAATGAATAGACAAGCGCACGCGAGAGCGCGCGCATAGATCTTGTATATAGAAAAATCGAATTCTGTTGACTTTTTCTATTAAATGTTTTCTACTGAACATGTCAATAGAATCAGCCAAAAACTAATAGAAAGTTTGATATAAATTTATCAGAATTTTCTAACGAATTCGATAGGTTTTCTATTAAATTTTTTCGTACGTGGATTCACACAATTTCAGTTCCAACTCACACTTTTTATTGAATTTTACTTCGCTCGCAGATTACGTTTCGAAACGTAATTTTTACGTTTTTTTCTGGTAATTTTTATTGAATTTTTCTCTCGGTGTTCGCAAGCAAAACACGCACAGAAAAGCAGCGGATTTTGTCAATAAAATCGGCGCAAAACTAGGAGTGTTCAATAAAGGTCTTACAGAAACGCGATTGAATGTTCCTGCGAATGTGCCAGGTTTTCCCCTGAGATTTTTCCATACGTGCACACACCTTTGTTCCCCTTTATCACTTTACTGCAAAATATCTCCAATATTAATTGAATCACAATTAAATTCTTTATTCGATGAACGTGAAACAATCGCTGGAATATTCCATCTCGTATTAATTTTTGCCAGTGAAAGTCATGCAGAAAACGTGTCAAATAATCAAACAAAAATTAATTATCTTTCTCTACTATTTAACCGTGCATTTTTCAGCGAGTTTAATTGACACAAGTGGTGGGATATTCAGTGAGCATTACTGATGCCAATCTTCAACCGAAATGGGGTGATATCAATGTACTATATAAGCAGGAGTGTGAATGTCGTCAATGTTAGACTTGACACGTCGAAAAGCAGTCCACAGCAACAATGAAAATCGCTGTTATTGTGTGTGCCGTTCTCCTCGTTTCGGTAAGTACTGAATTCGAAATTTACGTTGCAAATTATTGAATCGACAATGAGTGGAAGAATTCATTTGTGGAGTAATAATTTGTGAGGGAAATTCTATTAGGATTGCCAATTTTGTTGAAAAAATCCACAGCTTTTCAGCGATTTTTTTTAAATAGAAATGTTCAACTGAAAATATTTTATAGAAAAAAGTCACTAGCTTCTGATCTTTTTATGCAAGTTATTCTGTTGAGATTTTTTTTTTCAAAAACCTTCGGTTCGAATTTTTCAATGAAAGAAGAAAAAAGACAGTTCAAAGAACTCGTAGAATTGATGCCGAGAAATTCCGACAGAAAATGTTTTATGCATTGAGAACAATTTTCTAGAAAAATTCATGTGCTAGCACCATAAATGAGTATGAACTTGCACACTTTGAAAAATTATTGGGGGCCCTAGCGAGGGTCTACTCACTCCCTGATTGAGTGATACCATGACTTCGAAATGAAGTCGACCTCACGATATTTCGGGGTTGATTTCAGTGAATTCGAGTTTGACTTCGGTGATTTCGGGAAAAAATGAAATCAATGACTTCAAGTGGCTCGTGACATGACTTCATGACTGCAATTGACTTCGAATGATTTCGTAGATTCGAAATGAATGATTTCAGAGGCAATGTAGAGGCAATTCAAATCACGATTAATAAAGCTCAAGGAACGAGAGGGAACGGGGCAGAACGGGGCGGTTTAAGTTTTCGAAGGCTGCTTATTTTACAATAGGATTCAGTGCAACTTGTTCTTATTTCAAAGCATGGAACAAGAACTGGAGAATCTCGAATTTTTACACATAAAAAACGATTAAAAATTAATTTCCAACCTTGATATTTGAAGAGTGATACATAAAGTATTTTACTCACATATCAGTGGAGGGGAAATTGTCTTTCTGTATTGTTTTATATCGATGTAGCCGTGAACAGTCATTGGCTCGGATTTCAAACAATTCAAACTCTCATCCAAAATGTACCAATGTCATAGAACTTACTAAGGAGTACGATATTCTCTTGAATTCAGTGTAAGAATCCTGCTTACTGACAAAAGTAAAAATATTTACTACATACGTCAACGCAGTACGTTAGCCACAGTACGGTACGCCTGTTAATTTAATTGATTTCAAATGACTTCGATGTGATTTCATGACTTCGGTGCGACTTCAAGACCTCGGCATTATTAGACGACGTTTTTTGAAGGGAATTTTGGTGATTATAAAAGAAGTTTTGTGACTTTGTGTCCCAGAATCACTTGTTGTCGAGATAAATGCACATAAAAAAATTGAATTGAAAAATCTGGCGCATTCGGTGCGCAATTCTGTTGGAATTGCCAATTTTATTGAAAAAGTCGGCAGTTTTTCAATTTTTTGTATAATAGAAATGTACAACTGAAAATATTTTATAGAACAAAATCACTAGCTTTCGATCTTTTTATGTTAATTATTCTATTGAGAATGTTTCAATAGAAATCCTTCGGCTCGAATTTTTCAATGAGAGAAGAAAAAAAGGCAGTTCAAAAAACGCATATAATTGATGCCGAAAAATTCTTACGGAAAATATTTTATAAAAGCTATTACTTCGGTGATGAGTGGTCTAAGAGAAAACATCGAAAGACGCTCTTTGTAGGGAATTTTGATGGTTATGAAAAAAATCCTGATATTTTGATAGTCAAATAAGCGACTATTGTTTAAAAAAATCATTGAAGAATGAATTGGATTTATCATTTTCTTACCCCCATCTCAGTTAGATGTCATATAAAAAATTATCAATGATGAATTATTATTTTTTGGGAATTTTAAAGTTATTTTTTATTTATTTTACTTTAAATTCTTTCAAGAGTCAACTGTACAAACCGGGAGGTTTTGTGCTGAATAATAAAAAAAACAGAAAAAAAAGAAAAATTCGGAAAAAAAATTCTCTAATAATGTGAAATTAACTGTTCTTCCTCAATTAAATCACAAAATAATTATGATTCCAGGGGGCGCAAGCTTCTTTCATTGGCGAATCAGTGACGTCGATCCAACAGAGGATCGAAGCTGGAATCGATGCTGCTATCAAACAAGTTGAGGAGTTGGTGCAAAATGCCCAGAAGAAGGCCAAGGAAGTTGGTGAGGAACTGAAGGTGAAGGCTGAGGCGATTGCTCAGCAGACCTACGAACGAATTCGTGAGCAATTGACGAAGGTAATTCATCTTTGTTCACTCGAGAATTATCCAATCAGGGGAAATCCCAGAGAAATGATGCATCTGAATCAAATAAATAGTACATTTTCGGACTGTTACGATGGTGTTTTTTACTCGTGTGGAGTTGGTGGCTAACCCCCCGAGGGAAAAAACCCCATCGCAACAGTCCGGACAATATTCTTCCGTAATGATTTTTAAGTTTTCAAGTTTGGGGAGCATGCAATACCAATAGACCTGTTTATCCTGAGATTTTCTAGATTTTCGGACACATTTTTCCCATGTTGATTTCCGTGTGACAGATTTTTGTAAAAAAAACTGTGCGAAGGAAAAGTTTTGTTTAATTCTTACTGAACAGTAGAAATTTTTGAAAAATACAAAGAAATAAAAAAAAAATGCCAAGTCACAAATGTAAAATGAATGGCCATAGGGTACAAGCGGATATCATTGAAGAAAAAAATTCTAAATCGAATAAGGATTGGAAAAAAATTCTCTATGAGATAAAAAATCAGTAGAAGCAGAACCAATGTCCTTGGCGCGGATCAGTTAAAAACTCCAAAATTAAGGGCCACAAGGGTCAAAATAAATGTCACAAGGGTCTGAAAGGGTTCAATGAGTCAGATTAAAAGTCATGGGTGAAATTAAGGGTCACAAGGGTCAGATTAAGGGTCACGAGGGTTATAATGAGGATATTAAGGATCCAAATAAGGATCACAAGGGTCAGATTAAGGGTCCAAATAAGGGCCATGGGGGTCAAAAACCAAGGATTAGAAACTAAGGGCCACCAGGGTCAAAGTAACGATCACGAGGGTTATAATGAGGGTCAGATTGAGGATCCGAATAAGGGTCACAAGGCTCAGATTAAAGATCACAAAGGTCAGATTAAGGGTCCAAATAACGATCACGGGGGTTAGAAACTAAGGGTCTCAAGGGTCAAAATAAGGGTCTCGAATATCTCTCTATATTATAAAAATTCAAATTTACTTCTGGTGATGGAAATTTGGTACGTGACATTAATTAAGGGTCACGAGGGTCAATATAAGGATCATGGAGATCATCTGGCGAACGGAGCGAGTAGCGGCCTAGCCCCCTAGTAATTAATAAATTCTCTATTTTAAACTTGTCATTTCCAACTAATAAGATTTCTATTTGAATCAATAAAACATTTGTCGAAGTTTAAAAAACCATTTATTTGGTGTGAATAAAAACACGAATAAACCTCAAGTTTGAAAAAAACTTTATTGCGAGCCATTTGAATAAACCCATTTATTTTATTCAAATAAAGTTGATTTGATTCAAATAAACCAATTTTCTAGCTGCAGGAAAATTAATACACAATTATTGGAAGTAGTTTTGGGACATATTTCGGTCAACAGCAGTCAAAATGATCACAAGAATTTACTCAACAAATTCTCAACTACTTCCAACAATTGAAAGTGAACGGTCAAGAACTTCGCGTTAATCTTGGTAAACAATTAATTATCGAAATAGATCGACGAGAGGATCGTCAACATCACCACTACTGTTGCCGGAGTCGACGTAGATGAGTGCATTCAATTCGGCGAGACACTGGAACCCATCGTCCTGGCAGCCATCTCCAACATGAGCTCATGCATTGTCGATAAAATCGAATTAGGAAGTGGATATGTCGAGAGCATCATCGTTGTTTCTAACGAAACCCTCGAAAACCTCAAGAATCTCAGAGAAGAAGCTAGGAACTGTTCCGACGGTGTCGAGGGGATCGGGGGTGCAGCTAAGGCTATCCTCTGCGCCAATGTTGTAAGTATTTTAATCAAGTGGAAAATGTAATGATTCGATGATTTGATGATTACACGGGCATTGGAAAAATGATTTTGATTCAACCTCCGTCAGATTTTTCAGATGAAAACGAATATTGAATTTATGAAGGAAGCTTTTTTCGTAGATTTTTTTTTTCTTTCATTTTGTTTTTCAATGAAAAATGTTGAACGGTAAATTTTTTATTTGATTTTTCTATACAACTCATTCTGTTAAAGTGTTTGTTATAAGAGTTATTACACATGAATTATTTGACATGAGTGTTTCAATTTTTTTCACTCTACTTTTTTCTTTTCTCAATGAAAAAGCAAACAAAACAGAAAAAAAATAGTGACTTATTTTAAGATTTCAAAGGTTTTGAAATAAATTTTTTTTAAATATTAACGTCAAGCTTAAAATTCTTAAAGGGAGACTACTGTGAGTTTTAAAAGTCGCAGGTCATTGAAATGAGATTTCTCATACATTGAAGATCAATTAGATATGTTTAAAACCGAATAATTAGTACAAAAAAAATTATTCTTAAAAGATTTTAAATATATTCTCGATTCTTTCAGAAACATTTCTCGGGCTATTTTACGTGAATGGTGCAATTCTTAATTAAAGAACAAACGCAATTAGTTATGCAGGAGTTGAATTTCAAAAAATTAATTCGTAATTGTTACTGCACACATTTTTTCATAAATTTTGAAAAGAAACTCTGTACTTCAAAAATTGAAGGCCCTGGACTATTTTTAATATTTGCAATCTTTTAGACATTTGCGTATTTCTTCTATGTAAATATGGTCAATTGCATTCGCAAATTTCTTAGTTGTAAAAGGAGGAGAATAAGTCGAGTTTCTTAGACGTTGTAACAATGTATTTCATTGCATATGTGATCAAAGTCTTGATACTCCGCACCACAAGAGCTGCTGGGGTCGTTAATGATACCAATTCTGTGTAAAAAGACTCCGAGATGATAATGGTTTGCTCTGATGCGATTTACGCTGATAATAGCTCCTCTACATTGTTTACATTTTTTGTACCAGGGTTTTGGAGCCTTTTTAAAATACAGTTCAAAATCACGTATAAAAAAATTTAATATAAAACTTTAGAGAATTCTCTAGAAAATTCTGCTAGAATTTGTTTAGAATTTTTTAGATTTTTTTCAGAATTTTTTTGTTTGTGCTGATTCTATGAGATATATGATAGGAAAAAGTCAATAGATTTCGATTTTTCTACATGAATATTCTCTTGAAATTTTTTCTATGAGAATACGCGAGCATGAAGTTTTTTTCACTCGGATCTTGTAATGCAAAGCAAAACAAAATATAGTGGAAAAAACTTCGAAAATCCGTGCTCAATAATTGTAATAGAAAAAATCTCGCGAGAAAAATCCAAACGAAAAAATCGCAATCGATTGACTTTTTCTTATCAAATATCTAATCGAATCTGCGCAAAAAACAAATAGAATTTTCACGAGAATTCCCCAGAATGTTAAGGATGTTCTACACCCTTTCTGCCAAAATTCATGTTTTTTAAATTTTTCTGGCAAACTTATGATGGAATTGACGTGAAAAAATATAACGTTTTTGCGTTTTGTCATTATTTAATGACTGACGAAATTTTAAGGTGGTGCGAACATTTTCCTGCGTTTTCTCTAAACTTTTAAAAAGAATCACAAAACTGTAGAAAAAACGCATGAAAATTATCGCACCACTACGCAACTTCGTGAGCCATTAAAGAATGACAAACCACAAAATCGTTATATTTTTTCACGTCACTCCCATCGATAATTTGCCAGAAAAATGAAAACAACGTCAATTTTGGCTAAAAGGGTGTCGAACATCCTTAATAGAATCCGCATAGAATTTCTAGAGGATTCCAGTAGAATTTTCTCGCGAATTCCTCAAGGTTTTTCTGTTGAATTTTTTCTAACATGATATTTGGCACCTTCTTTCTTTCATTCGTCGTGCTAGTGATTTCGTCGAAATTAAAATAGTTTTTAAAATCTGAATATGGAATGGGAAATTGGTCAGACATACCATCCATCCGTCCATTAGCCGCTAAGCTGTCCTCGAGTAGTTCTCTAAAAACCAATCTCATGCCTTGAATTATATTTCTTTTCCAGGCAGCAGCTAAAGCAACATGGGCCACAGCCAAGGGTGTCCCATCAGTAACAACGACAGTCACTAAACTCTCATATCTCTTGAGTACGCTCCACATAACTCTCCCCCACTGTACCGCCCAGCGTGGATTTATTTCTCTGGTACGTGAGTCTGACCGAGTTATAGCCGAGGTGCGAAGCTGCGTAGACCGTAAAATAGCCGAGCACCAACAGTCTCTCTCTTCATCAACATCTCCACAACCAGAGCAAACCCAGCAAGGCCAGAACGAGGTCTAGGGCGAATTTCATCTAATCATCATTTGTCGTTGACTCGTAATCGTTTCCGGATGTTTCTGGGTAATGTTTACTGTAGCGTCCACGAACCCATTAAATGAGGGTATCGAGGCTGGGTCGCCAATTGTGAATTTATAACTCTTTGGTAGATCTCATATATTGACCAACCATGTTACTCAGAGAAGAACGAACAAGTTCTTAAACAAGTCTTGTTTGGACCACCAAAATCGATAGTCAAAATTAAAAAAAAAACTATTATTAGATTCGAATTTGAAGGTTTCAAACATGAATAATTGCTCTGTTTTCAACAACAACGAAATATTTGGCTGAAGAGGGGGTAAATTTTTCGGGATAAAAATATCTTTTATAGAGGAACGTTTATCAATAAATATTTTGTCCCTAAGTTACAAGATTGTCATGTCATTATTATCATTTTATTTAAGAATCCATTTTTTGTCTGTAATTATTGAATAGCCGAATCGACAAATTACTATTGCCGGGAGCAAAATAATTATGGGAGCATCGAATAACGAAAAAGTGGGGCTGGAAATTACATTTTTTGCTTGCATAGAGAATAAGTTTTTTTTGAAAAGATTAAATCTATTTTTGCAATAAAAATGGTAAATCTCGGCGCACGGTTTGCACGTTTGGCCCAAAAAATCCTTCTTTGATAATTTTAACGAACGATTTTTTTTGGCACAAGTAAGACTTGTTTGAAAACTACTGTTTTCTCTCAGTGTATCGAAGGGATAAAACCGTTCACGTCGGTTTTAACTATTCAGCTTTCAATGAATATCTTGAAATCTGAGGGAGATAGCAAAATTTGTCACATGACCTTTTTTGTAGCCCTCAATTCGCTCTACAAAAAAGGTAATTACGAAAATTTTGTTATCTCTCTCAGATTCGGAAATATTTTGCGAAAATTTAAATGAGGGCTAAATCGAGTTGGACCGTTGGACCCTTCGCTACTGAATTAATTTTTAAATTAAATTAAATGCAGTTTTTTCTGTAAATTTACGAGCATGGTATGGCATCAAAATTTCAGCCCAAAAGATCTGATAATTTAAAATGACACAAGCAACTCATGGATAGCTAAACGAAAATAATTATGAAGAAATAACACAAAAAAGCTAGAATATTATGAAATATTGCCTAGAAATTTTCTAATAATTGATTGAAAATCAGACGTTTTTGGAACCTTTTATTTCGGTCATGACGTCACAAAGTGTCATTAGTAATGCTGGGTAGCACCCGTTGGTCTAATCTGAGGAGAGAGGGGAATTGCCGTCATCCATTGGATAAAGCGCGCGTCAAGATTGGGTTAGGTTGGATATAGCCATTCTGTGATTGGCCCAGCGTTCGACCCACCTTGTGACGTCGTTGGCGATTTCAAAGCACTTGAAATCTTCACCTTTCGACAGTCAATGATTAATTAACGAGCAATATTTCTAATGTTTATAAATGAAAAACATTCTTAATTTTTAATTTGAAAAAATCATGCAAGTTTCCTATTGTGGACGCTGTACTCTACATTACCCATGTTTCTCTGTATATGACCACTTCATCATTTACGTAATAAATGATTGTACACACCTAGAAGGGGACTTGACCTCGAATTCATTCTGCTATTTATCCCTTGATTATCAGATTTTTTCGCTCCCAGATGAATCACATTGGGAGTGCGTTAGTCATCGGTGAGTAATTTAATTGTGATTTTGTTTCTGATTATTGAGGAGGTGATCGTGTGGGAGTTATTACGTCTGCTTTGCGAGGATTTGAAATGGAAGCGAATGGCACTCATTTGATAATCATGATTTTCGGACATTCTGAATGTAATCGATAGGCTAAAGCTGATCCTGTATCAATTTTAGTAGCGAAGCGCTAAAACGATTCAAGGTAAGGGTGAACAGGCTGGACGGTTAAGAGAAACTCGAATTTCGAAAAAAAACTGCCCAATTTTTTCCATAGAATCGATGGAAAATTAATAGAATCTTTAATACAAGCTCAAGAGAAAACTATTTAATTTTTCAAGCGAATTCTATAGATTCTTCGATAAAATGATTTCAAGCGTGTTATAATGATCAAAAAAGGAAAATTCTTAATCATCTCTAATTCATTTGCAAAGAGTCAACTTTCTATTTTTTTTTCAAATTTTAGAAAGGATTTTACGAAAGATTGATTTTTCAGTACAAATTTTACTATTGGTATGTAGTTTATAGGAATCTCTCTACTATAAAAGTAAATTTAAAAAAAATGAAAAAATTCGAGACGAGGAATTTTCTACAGAAAATATCACAGTAGAATAAATTGTATAGAAAAATTAAATTCTGTAGATTTTTCCTATAAGATATTTTCTATTGAACATTGAAAAAAAAAAGTGTAGAAAAGCTTCAAAATTTTCCAGTCGAGTCTTTGGAAAATTGATAGAATTTTCAATGAAAGTTCAATAGAAAACTAGTAGATTTTTCTCGCGCATTCGATAGATTTTTCTATAAAATGATTTCAAGCCTGTTGTAATGTTCAAAAAAGGAAAATTCTCAATTATCTCTAAATCATTTACAAAAAAATCAAATTTTTATTTGTTCTTCAAATTTTAGAAATAATTTTGTGAAAGATTGATTTTTCTATCCAAATTTTACGACATATTGAGTTGTAGTCTATAAGAATCCCTCTATATAGGTTCTCAAAATTTTTCTCTTTCATTAAAAAGGTAAATTTAGAAAAATGAAAAATTCGAGACGAAAATTTTTTTTATCGAAAATATGACAGTAGAGTAAATTGTATCGAAAAATTGAATTCTATAGATTTTTCCTGTAAAATATTTTCTATTGAACATTTCCATTGAAAAAAACGGTACAGAAAAGTTTCAAAATTTTCCAATCGAATCTATGAAAAATTAATAGAATTTCCAACGAAAGTTCAATAGAAAACTAGTAGATTTTTGTAGCACATTCGACAGATTTTTCTATAAAATTATTTCATGCGTGTTGTAGTGTTCAAAAAATGCCCAATCATCTCTGAATCATTTACCACAAAGTCATTTTTCATTTTTTTTCTAATTTTAAAAATGATTTTATGAGAGATTGATCTTTCTATACCAATTTTTTTATTAAAATGTAGTCTACAGGAATTCCTCTACTAATAAAATTCAAGATGCAGAATTTAGAACAGAAAATACTGCGATCAAATAAATTGTATAAAAAAATTAAATTCTATACATTTATGTTATAACATTTTTTCTATTGAACATTTCCATTAAAAAAAAAACACGTAGAAATGCTGCTGAAATTCTTCAATAGAATCGTCGTAAAAATTAATAGGAGTTCAATAGAAACTCAATAAAATTTTCAATCGAATTCGGTAGCTTTTCTATGAAATTCCGCGCGTGGTTTTAAAAAATGTTAAGAATATATTGGCCGGAACCGATAGCCCCAGTGATTCCCGTGAAATTCGTTACCAAGTACTATTTTTTTCCCTCATAATTCGTGTCTCGCTTCCCACCGCCTAGTCGTTTTATCGATAAGAACCTACTAGAGGTGAATTTCTCTGAATTAATGGAGACTTTGAATTAAGCATTTGACCTAACCCCAATACAGTGAGACAGAGTTTGAGGTCAAACGATCCAAAGACCTCCTGCAACGATTGGACCTGGGTGTTTTCGCCAATTATTGGTATGGTTTTGTACCTTCAAAAATTTAATTTTGTTGAGGCGTCTTCAAATTTATTTATTTTTTTCATTTTTCCCAATTTTTCATTTTTTTATTTTTCCACTTGAAAATTCATTATTTATCGACCATTTATGGACCATAAATAACGAATTTTGGAATGAAAAAATAAAAACATGAGAAATTGGGAAAAAAATTTTAATACGAAATTTTAAAAAATATATTTTTGGATTGAACGGATTCGCGTCCGAGTCTAATTTTTCAATATGTTTCGTAAATATAATCACTTTGTGTAAGGAAAGAAAAAACCTTCAATCAAGGTGGGGGTGCCACGCACAATTTTTTAGTTTTCTGACGATTTTAAAGCATTTTCGACGATATGAGCTAATTGGCACCATGCTCAATCGAAAGAACGGAAAATTTTCGTCGGTAATACATATTGAAAATCCGAAAAAATTGACCTCTGCTGAAGCGCAAAATTTTGTCAAAAACTCACAAAATTAAAAAATTAACGTTGTAGACGTAATAAAATCTTTAAAAAATTGGAAATTTTTTTTGAAGCCTTTTGAATGATAAGAAAGTGATATGAGAAGCCTCGACAAAATTAAATTTTTGAAGATACAAAACCATTCCAGTAATTGACGAAAATACCCTACAAGACTCTTATGAAATCTAAATAAGTTTAGAAATGAATAATCCGGGACAGCGCGAACGCCAGTCCCGACTATCAAAAATTATGCGCACGATATACCCAGTTAGGGTATTCGCAAGGTCCAGCCCGAGCCCATGGTGCAATGGCACGGGCCTCGCCCAGAAGGAACCGCCTTCTTGATCACGGTATATCCTCCACGCCAAGTAAGTTATGACTTTTTGCCGTTTCAACACCAGATTTATCAATTTTTTCGATTATTTTCGTTGATGGAAAATTATTAAAAAATAGAGGACTCTAGCGGTGAAAATATTAATTGATTTCAGATGTCCGATGTAGATTACCATTTGTTTTTGACATGCCTAGGGGAAGGGAGACTGAACGATTTTTTAAAAATGTTCGAAGTGAGATTTCGTTTTTTTTGTTCAACGTCATTACGCACGAAGAAAATTTCAGAGAAAAATGTGGGGAATTCTAATTCTGATAGCCTCAACAGAATGAGTGTAGAAAAATCAAAATGTATCGATAATTTGTATGAAATATCCTCTGTAAAAATTTTTATTCCCAAAATATCGCCAGAAGCTGCGAAAATATTCAAACAATCGGCGGAAAAAACAGAATTTTATATTCAATTTCATCTTTTAGTTTTTCGTTTGTGGAACTAAAAATTGTTGTTAACTATAACAAGACAATTGTAATAGATCTATTAAATTTAATTATGAGAAACTTCAGGTGATTATCTAATGAAGAATATTCAATGGAAAAAAAAAATAGATTATGATTTCTCCAGACAATTTATTGTCAGATATTTTTTATTGAAATTTTTCAGTATGAATTTTACAAGTGTTTTTCGCTGCATTTTTTTCTCATTAGAACAATCTCTATATATCCTCCTATAGGATAACTATAGAAACATCAAAATATATAAATTTTTGCTGTCGAATGCAAGCATTGTAATCTTTCAAATTTAAGTTTTGAATTTTCTGTATTATATCGACCTATTATGATCCGAAAAGTTCGAAAATGCAATTTTTAGACCGTGTCCGCGTACACATTTTCATGTGTGTATGTGGCAAAGCTTTTCTTAAATTGTTCGCTAATGCAATGTAGGTATTGTTGAGCCCTATCGATCGCTATTAATTAAAATTTAATTCATCGATTTTTTTTTAATTTCTGAATTTTGTCGAAAATCGGTTGTTCCACAATAATTTAAAAAAATGTTCTGAATTGAAATGTCCCTTTGACCGAGTTTGAAGATGAAGGCGATAGCAATAATCGTTAGTTTGATTTATTCAAAAATTTTCAAAAATTTTGTATTTTTTGAAAATCAGAATTGCAGGGATATCTTTGAATATTATGCTTTAAATGAATTCATCATAGCTTAAAATATTTGTTTCAATGCCATTAAGTCGAAGTTAAAAGACGATTACGATAGCGATATTGGTTGATTTAATTTTTATGATGATTGTTGAAAATTTTGAATTTTTCATGAACTTTTCTGAAAGTGAGCTTTTTGATGGTTTCTTCAAATGTGATGTTTCAAGTTCATTCAAGTATGTGTCAATAAAATTTTTCTATTAAAATTTTATTGAAGGGCTGAGGGGACATAAAAATGTAAAAACCCAATCGGCTGTATAGAAGAGAAGGGATGATAAGAAAAATGATGCTGGTAACATTCAACTAAGTTGAAAATCTGACAAAATTAGGTAAAAGGAAATTTTATACAATTTGAAAAAATAAAATAAACAATGAATTATACATGACAGAAAGAAATGATGTGCAAAAAAACCATTCGGGAGCATATTGCTAATTTATTAGCATAAATAACTATACTATATACAATACAAGAGCAATTTTCCACTTGTTTCTATAAAATATCTTGTGTAAAGATATTTATTTTTTAAAAACTGTCTCCAGAAACTAGGAAAATGTTTAAACAATCGGCGAAAAAAATAGAATTCCCTATTGAATTCTACCTATTAATTTTTTCGCTTGTGGAACTAGAAATTATCGTCAACTAGAACAAGATAATTGTCATATATCCATTAATTTTAATTATGAGAAAACTCAGGTGATTATTTAATGAAGAATATTCAATAGCAGCACTTGCCCTGTACTGGAACAAGAGGGGCATATAACCAAAGGAATAGAAATATTCAATAGAAAAAAATAACTGATTTTGATTCATCTTAAAAATTTTTTTTTTCACAATTTTTATCCAAAAAACTTTCCTTGAAGTTGCGAAAATTTTCAAACAATCGGTGAAAGAACAGCAATTTCAAATCCAATTTTATCTATTAATTTTTTTACTATGTGAAACAATAAATTGTTGTTAACTAGAACAAGACGATTGCAATGTGTCCATTAACTCTAATTATGAGAAAATTCAGGCGATTAATTACGACGCGATGAAGGCCGTCCGTCATAAGACTAATTAAAAGTCAGAAAAGTATAATCAACGGGACATAAAAAATTGCAAGCATAACGGAACAATCAACCGTGAACATTAAAAACTCGTTAGACAGTTTGATTTTACTTAGTCAGCAGTCTTGCATTCCCATAAATAACAAAATTTGTTTATTCCGAATTTCGTCTCTCTCATTTATTCAATTTCCGTCACGCTTTTACGAGTCGTTGCGTCATGGACTCGGCAACGTGACGGTAACTGTTTCGTAATGCTAGACACGAACGCATCGCAAGAAAAACTAAACCGTAACCAGGGTTTATCTATTTCTATTCGAAACAATTCTCGAAATAACTCAATTAAATAACTTCAAACCGTAAATAGCGGAGGGTTTGATGGAGAAGAAGAAGAAAAAGGCAAACAGAGAAAAAAGTTCCCTTAACACTTTCTCAATTTCAGAACTCTCGCGAGTGTCAAGAAATCTTGGAAATGAATGAAATTTTCACTTATTTTGAGAAAATGTTCCTCAACAATAAGAGGAAAAATTCTAATTCTCAGTACTTTTACTTAATTTTAGGGTATCTCTCTATATTATAAAAATGCATATGGAATTCTGGTGATGCAAATTTGGTACTGAAAATTAAGACTCCAAAATTAAGGCGTACAAGGGTCAAAATAAGGGTTATGAGGGTCATAATAAAGGTCATGCGTATCAAAATAAGGGCAATGAAAGTCAGAATAAGGGTCGCGAGGGTCAAAATAAGATTCATGAGGGCCAAATAAGGGTCATGAGGGTCAGATTAAAGGTGGCCGGGGTCATAATAAGGGTCGCGAGGGTCAAATTAAGCGTCACAAGGGTCAGAGTAAAATTCCAAATCAGAGTCAAGAGGGTTAAAAAACAACGGTCTGAAACTAATAGTCACCAAGGTGAAAATAAGGGTTACAGGGGTTATAATGAGGGTCAGATTACGGATCCAAATAAGGGTCATGAGGGTCAGAAACTAAGGGTTGCATGAGTCAAAATAAGGGTGGCGATATACCTCTCTATATCATAAAAATCCAAATCGACTCCTGGTGACGGAAATTTGGTTCTCAAAATTAAGACTCCAAAATTAAGGGGTACAAAGGTCAAAATAAGGGTTATGAGGGTCATAATAAGGGTCATGCGCGTCAAAATAAGGGCAATGAAAGTCAGAATAAAGGTCGGGAGGGTCAAAATAAGATTCAGGAGGGCCAAAGTAAGGGGCATGAGGGTAAAAAAACGGTCTGAAACTAATAGTCACCAAGGTCAAAATAAGGGTTACAGGGGTTATAATGAGGGTCAGATTAAGGATCCAAATAAGGGTCATGGGGGTCAGGAACTAAGGGTTGCAAGGGTCAAAATAAGGGTCTCCATATATCTCTCTATATTATAAAAATCCAAATCGACTTCTGATGATAAAAATTTGGTACTCGAAATTGAATAAGGGTCATGAGGGGTATAATGAAGGTCAGAATGAGGGCCACAAGGGTCATAATAAGGATTATATGGGAATCATATGGGGATCATATGGAAATCATATGGGGGTAATGATTCTTGATTTGGGAACTTTTTTCATTTGAAATGTAGCAGATTTCGATACGAGTGTGTAAAAGTGTTTTTTTACGCGCGGGAGGTGTGTAGCGCATCCCGAAAATGAATGCTACCTTCCCAAGGGTAAAAGAACATTTTTCCTACAAGTGTCGAACCGTATTTTTCATCACAATATGTGTAAAGTGGGATGAAACACAGTGGAAGTTCATTTTGCCGACAGGCGATAAAAAGTAGAATTTTGGTACTGAATTTTGAGAATTTTTCTTTCTGAAGTCGGATAACCGGAGCGTCCATAAAATTTCACTTCACGCACTAGTGATAAAAAAGTGTTTTTTGACCCGTGGGAGGTGTGTAGCGGTCAAAGAACACTTTTCCCACGAGTGTCGAACTCAATTTTCCATCACCATGTGCAAACAGTGGCATTATTGCACACGCGGAGCGTGCGTAAAATTTCACTTTACGGACAAGCGATAAAAAATAGAATTTTGGTACCGAATTTTAAGAATTTTTTTTTCTGAAATTGGCTAACCGATCTTCTATTCTCAGTTCAATGCCTTCTAAAATGGCTCTGGAAACTAGAAACTATTTTTCTCTATTTACAAACAGAAGTCGTTGGATCGACTTTTCCTGAAATTCCATTTCCTCGTTGACTTCGAAATTGAGTTTGCGAATCGAATCATATGAATGAACTAAAAAAACTCACTAGTGAGTCCGTAGAAAACTCAGTGACCAAACGGATAAATATTGACGGAAGTTCGGAGGGACGGAGAAAGCTGAGGTGTGCCGGATATGGATCGATCAGTCAGTCGCAACTCGAGCCGAACTGGTCGAGATTGAATTTCTGAGGGGACTATTCCCAGACGGAAATCAACAATCTTCAATTTCGTGTTGTACAACTCTGTTTTTATTTTGACGTACGCCTACATCGACGCAGCATTTTGTCGACAAAAAAATTAATTGCAATATTTCCCTTGAGACATTTATAAAAAAAAGGATATTTAAAATGAAGAAAATTGAGTTGGTTTTGATTTTGATGATTTATTCTTCAAAAAAATATATGAGAATAAATAATTCATGATTTCCAGAAGTTCCAAAATGTTGAGGATTAGTTAGTATCATCGAGTTGCACTCCTGTGTAAAATTTCAGATTGGTCGATTCAATACTTTTTTAAATAGAGCAGTTGATGCAAAAAACGTTTTTCGCATAAAAATATAAATCGTTCTATCATTGATTTTCACATGGAAACACTTCTGAAAATGGGGTTGTGTAGATATGCCTATCCGACTGGATAAAACCAAAATTTAATTCTCAATTTTAGACGGTCACACGTTTCAAGCAAACGTTTTCTATAAAAATTACCACTTTTCAATTAAAAAATAAAATTTCTATGGATTCATTCGGAAGTTTAATGGAATTAGTAGAAATAAAAAATGAAACAGACAAATAACACATCAAGTAACGGTCACATGCCTTCTGACAGAAAGACTCGACCTCCTGCTTGTTCTGTGAAGATTTAGTCAAGTTTTCCGCAAAATTCGCCCATTTTCTAAAAACATCATATCTTCACGTTTCATGACATTCTACGTCATTTCCAGGCAAAATTAGAAGATCGTGAAAAAAAAATTTACCTCTGAAGAATTTGAAAATGCCGCGTTTTTTTGTGAACAACTTCGTGTCACATATTGACCAATCAGAAATAAGAATTAGCGATCAGGCAGTTTCGAGATATTTCAATATAAAACAACTTCACGTTTCTTTCATTTTTAGTAAAATAGGAGGATATTCTATACTATACTATATTATAATACATATAGTACTCTATTCGATATTATATATTATAGATAGTATATACAATATAGTATAGTATTATCGTAACATCTTGAATGTATGCTATCATCATTTATAAAAAAATCTAATGACACAATACACCGAATAGATGGCTTCAAAAAAGCCACACTGGATGTATTATATATAAATAAAAAAACTAGAATACATTCCTGAAACTTTTCCTTCAGAAACTTTGATATTAACTTCTGAAATCTAATATAAGATTATTCACTACTAGGGGGCTTTGCCCCCTGCTCGCTTCGCTCGCCAGCCAGGGGGGGGCTTCGCCCCCCCGCTCGCTTCGCTCGCTCCCCCCCAATCGCTGGTGCGGCTGCTTGGGTATGTATCAGTTATGAAGGTTCAATAAATGGTGAGTGAATGGTTTGACCAGTATGGCCCTTATTTTAACCCTTGTGACCCTCATGACCCTTACAACCCTCGTGATAAGAGATACGACATGAGGACCTCTATTTTGATTCGCGTGATCTATATTTTGACCCTCGTGACTCTTGTGACCCTCATAAATCTTTTGACCCTTGTCATCCTCGTGACCCCTACGACCCTCGTGACCTCTATGACCCTTGCCACACTCGTGGCCCTCGTGAACCCCAAAAAATTTTCCGTTGTCTTAATTTACAAAATTATTATATAGAGAGACAATTGACATACATTAAGGTGCAATCTAGTACATTAAATTCCAACGATACACTAACGAACAATTATTATCCGTGATAGGATACCGTCAAAATATCCCCCCCCCCTCCACTCTGAACTGGGTATCAAATCCACGGCAAATGTCTTCGAAACCTCTGGTGTACGTCGATCGATACCGCGTCGAATCCACCGCACCACGTGGGCCACCGGTGACGTCATCTGGCGAATAATCCACGATTCCAGGATCAAGGTCAGCACTGCCGCAGAATAAAATCGCGAGTATCCCCGAGGGTTCGTTAAACAAATACGAATGTTACCTCAGTGTCAGTCTTATCCGTCAGAAGGGTTTAAAAAAATCAAGACTCTCCTATTATTTGTCGTGGGGACAAGCGGGAGTAGCAGGAAACGCGTCACGCTGTCTAGTCGAGAATTTTGTACGCCACTACCGTGACGGGGTAGTTGGCCTCGCTGTTAACATCTTTGTAGAACAAATAATCAAAAGTATCGGGATAACAGTCCATAAAGAATCTAAAATTACTCCGAAAACTCGGAAAATTTACGATTGCTCGTTAACTGATCGACAGAGCTATTTTCGTCGGGTTGATGACAATTTTAAATCATTGATCTGAGGTGATTATTCAGAAATAGAAGAGATAATATTTATTGTACCAAGAAAAAATACAAGGAAAAAAAACCTGAATTGATAAAATATACTTGAATCCAGTATATTTTTAGAAATAAACTTACAAATATTCCACCTATTCCATTTTGCCGTTCTCAGCGATTTTACTCTCCAATTCAATTAAAAACACAAATCTTCACTGTTTGCTAACGTGTCGAGCGGTATATCCACTCCTCATCAGGGCAGTTTATTAATATTTATCTCAATCAAAACACTAAATTATTCCAAGAAATTTCCAAAACCCCATTTAAATGGCAGAATCACAACAGAATCTGACCACCATCCTAACCAGTGTCTGAAATATAATAACAACCCCCATTGTTCTTCTTTATTTACAACATTTTTAAAAACCATTTTTTTGTGATATCACTTAAAAATCCTATAGTCAAATTGAATCCCACATGACAACTGTGTATATTACGATTCCGCATGCTAAGACGCCGTAAGAATTCTGCTTTGCCTAACTCTGCATCTGACAGTTCATCAAAAAAGAGAACGATGAGAATGAGAATTTTTTCAGATTTTTAAAAACTTTCTGGGAGGTCCCGCAAACAATTCAGTTTTACAGAAATATCTGACCTACTGGTAGTTTTGATGAACTGTCAGATGCAGAGTTAGGCAAAGCAGAATTCTTACGGCGTCTTAGCATGCGGAATCGTAGTGTATATATTAATAAATTGCCCTGATGAGGAGTGGATATACCGTTCGAAACGTTGACAAACAGTAAAGATTTGTGTTTTTAATTGAATTGGAGAGTAAAATCGCTGAGATTCGCAAAATGGCCTGGACGAGTAGGAGGAATATTTGTAATTATACTGGCGGTTGGAAAAATCATTTTGTTGTAAAAATAAACTTATTAAGTATCTTTACTTTTTAAGTATATTTTTTTAAATTTACTGGAAGCAAGTATATTTTATGCTCAATTGGGGGATGGGTGTTTCAATTCGAAGATGATTCTTTTGTATCAGGCCGGGTTGTAGCAAGCCCTCTTAAGTGTAATGTAAGGGTCAGGCACTAAGTGTCAGAATATAAGGGTCGAAAAGTGGAGGTTCAAAAATGAGAGTCAGAATATTAGGTTCAAAACATTAGGATCAGAATATAAAAGTAAAAAAGTGGGTGTCAGACAATGAGGGTCTAAATATAAGTCATATATTATGCTTGATCACCGTTTTTAGCCCTTACATGACCCTCATTGCCTGACACCCCCTTTTTTTACTTTTATATTCTGACCCTCATTTTTTGATCCTAATATTTTGACTCTCTTTTTTTAACCCTAACATCCTGATCCTCATCGTTCACCTTTACATTCAGGCCCTCAGTTTTTGACTCTAATATTCCGACCCTCATTTTTTAACCTCCACTTTTCGACCCTTATATTCTCACACTTGGTGTCTGACCCTTATATTACACTTGAGAGCGCTTGGTATAATCAGGGCTGATACGGAATAATCATCCTTGAATTGAAACACTCATCTCCCATTCGAGTATAAAATATACTTGAATCAAGTATATTTTACACTCGAATCAAGAATAATCTACTTGAATCAGGTTTATGGATATACTTGATTCTGGTATAAAATATACTCAATTAAGGTATATATTTTTCCGTGTATAATGTTGTCAATCAAATTCGTTTCACACGAAGAAATGCGCCTAATTTTCCATACAAAACAGAAATGGCTCGTCAATCTTCCGATTCTTCAATATTAAAAGAATTTTCGACTTACATTGATTGAGGTTTAAATATACTAATCGAAATTATAAAATAGTGACATAATTGATAATCTAAATTTAGTTCCCTAATTCCAATTGATGACGAATTAAATATTTAATGACATGAAACTGTAAATTTTGTATTAAGCAATTAACACTAAATTTGATACAGGGGATTTTTCATTATCCAAATAATCGCTAATCNTCGGACCCAAAAAAACACCACACGTGTGTTGCCCCAATCCGCCATCTTTTTCTATCAATAATCGCTAATCTTTCGAACTAAATTACTGATTAATAAATAATTCAGAATTTGAATATTTAAATTGATAATTATTTTAATAATAAAAATTTAAGAGCGATATTAACGAATTGACTGCTTAATAATTCAACGGTTATTATAATTTATGAATATGGCTATCCTTGATACAAAATTTCACAATAATTCCTTGTCTAACATAAATTTAATTGGTAGAATCATATTTTTTTCTCAGAGTTAAAATAAAAGTTAGCATGAGGTTATATAGGGCTTATAGTTTTCAATATTTGGATTATTTGGCTGGCTACTCCAGGCTTTTTTTAGCCATTGGACTCAGTATATTTTTTCACATTGCCCTCTATTTTTATTCATATTTTTAGAGCCTTCCAGTAGATGAATTATCGATTCGAAAATAAATTCCATAAGAGCCCGTATACGAGAAAAAAAATTTTCATTTCATTTTGTCAAAGCTACTGCAACNAAATATTTCAGCAGAAAATTTTTGGTTTGCACAGAAAAAAAGCTTATAAAAAGCATGTAATTTCGAGCTATTGACCGAGTCGATTCGAGCACCTTGGCTGCCTGGCTTGACGGAGCTACTGCAACTGATTTTTCTTCATTATTAGAAATGTTGATTCAATATGTTCCCTCGCCAATATAAAAAATTACAGAATTTTTTTCAAGTATGGAAAAATTGGATTGTTGGAAAATGCATAAATATCTTTCAGCATGTTCATCCGAAATCACAACCACTTAAAAAAAATTCAGTAGTGAAGTGGTAAGACGGGTTAAGTCGACTTATCTCCCAGTTGAGTTTTTGAGAGATATTCCTAAATCTAAGGGAGATAGCGAAATTTTTGTATTTATATTTGTTGTAGGTCTCACTCGGCTCTACAAAAAAGGATATAACAAAAATTTTGCTGTCCCCTAGATTCCGAGATATTCATTGAAAACTGGCCAATAGTCAAAATTGACTTAAACCGTTTTACCACTTCGCTCCTGAATTAATTGTCCTTTCAACTGATGGACAGTTATTTTGCTCATGTTGATGAAAATTTCAAGCCGTTGATCCGAGTTGATTATTCAGAAATAAAATAGATAATATGTACTGAATGTAAACGTTAACATGAGGTTATATGAGGCTTCAAGTTTTAAATATTTGTATTATTCGTCTGGGTATTCCAGGTTTTTTTTGGCCATTGGATTCAGTATATTTTTTCACATTGGCCTCTACTTTTATTCATATTTTTAGAGCCTTCCAGTAGATGAATTATCAATTTGAAAATAAATTCCATGAGAGTCCGTGTATGAAAAAAAAATGTTTATTTCATTTCGTCAAAGCTACTGCAACTGCTTTTTCTTCATTATCAGAAATATTTATGTAATATGTTTTCTCATCAATATAAAAAACTACAGTTTTGTTTTCAAAAATGGAGAAATTTGAGTTTTGGAAAATATAGAAACATCCTTAAGGATATTTATCCTAAATTGCAAACCTTCAAAAAAAATGTGAAGTTTCTTTAACTGATAGACAGAGTTATTTTGGTCATATAATGCAGGAACAAACCAGACACTATGCACTGAATGTAGACATTAGCATGAGGTTATATGGAGCTTAAAGTTTTAAATATCTGGATTTTATGCAGGGGTACTCCAGGTTTTTCTTTGGCCATTGGATTCAGTATATTTTTTCACATTGCCCTCTACTTTTATTCATATTTTCAGAGTCTTCCAGGAGATGAATTATCAATTTTAAAATGAATTCTATAAGAGCCAGTGTATGAGAAAAAAGTGTTCATTTCATTTCTTCATTTCTTTCTTCAGCCCGGGGGCTTGGCGCAGTGGGTAAGTTCGTTGCCTCACATGCGAAAGGTTCCGAGTTCAAATCCAGGCCGGATAGAATGGTGCGATCTAACCATTTAAAGTCTTGATCATCGCCGCAGTATACCCTAACCGGGTCGAAGTGATGTAAGATAACGATAAAAAAAAATTTCTTTCTTCATTATCAGAAATGTAGATTTCATGTTTCCTCATCAATATAAAATATTCAAGAATTTTCCTAGAACATTGAAAATGTTGATGCTCACGAACACTCCAAAAGATTTTGAAGTTTCTTCAACTGATAGACAAAGTTATTTTCGTAATGAAAATGAAATTTTAATTAATTAATTTTATTTAATTATTCAATTTATATTTAGTTTAATTTATATTTAATTTATTTCCATTTTAATTATGAAAAAGTAAATTCATTAATCCGAGTTGATCATTTAGGAATAAAATAGACAACATGTACTGAATGTAAACGTTACCATGAGGTTATATGGGGCTTAGAGTTTTTAATATCTGGATTATTTGCCTGGGTATCCCAGGTTTTTCTTTGACCATTGGATTCAGTATATGTTTTCACATTGCCCTCTATTTTTATTCATATTTTTAGAGTCTTCCAGTATATGAATTATCGATTTGAAAATAAATACAATAAGAGCCGGTGTATGAGAAGAAAAAATTGTTCACTTCATTTTATCGAAGCCACTCCAACTGATTTTTTTTATTGTCAGAAATGTTGATTTAATATGTTCCCCTATCGATATGAAAAATTCTGCCCAAACCTAGATAAATTTGATTCTTGGAGGATGAATAAAAATTCTTAATGCAAAGTTTGTTAAAGTATTAAGTTTGACATTTCAAGAGAATGATTTTTTACACTTCACTTATGTCTTTAATGAGTGGTTTTGAGAAAGAATATCAGAGGGCATTTTTTATTAGAAAGTTCATTCTCTAAAAAAGATATTTGACATTTCCCTCTTAAGCAACTGATCTTGGCGGTGAGCGCATAATTATCAGAAGTGTCAGATTTAATTCAGTAGCGAAGTGATAAAATGGTATAAGTCAATTTCGACTATTGATCAGTTTTCAATGAATATCTCGGAACCTAAAGGAAATAGCGAAATTGTCGTTATAACCTTTTTTGTAGAGCCGACTGAGTGCTACAACAAATAAAATTACTAAAATTTCGGTATCTCTCTTAGATTCGGAAATATTCCTCAACAACTCAAATGGGAGATGAGTTGACTTAAACTGCTTTACCACTTCGCTACTGAATTTTACGTTAAATTAGATTTTTCACTTCATTAAATATTGAATGATTCCCATATTGAGTAATCTGAAAGGAAAATATCGAAACATGTTTTTTATCGTTCGAAATATGGTTCCCAATGAACCAAATCTGCTGACGTTTTTTCGTCGAAATATAAACTTCAACACTTCTTCCAGTATTTTGGTAATAAGTGGTTTTATTAAATCTCAATTATCTCTTTAATGACAGTATCTGCTATTTTCATTTCGTGAGATTTTCATTGAAAGTTCAAAGAAGTTGAGAAATCTCTTCGCAATGCTGTTAAAAAAATTAAATTTCCGTGAATTTCCAATGAAATCCGAAATTTCATGGGTGTTTTCATCCTAAAAAATTGCATTTAATGACCCACCCCTGAAAATAACTAGTCAACTGTCCATGAAATTCAATATATATATTTTTTTTACATTTTTCTCTAACAGTGTGCATTAAGATGATTTGTTGACTCTCGCTCAGTGAATCTTAAATTCCACCCCGGAAAAAATTTGACGGTGGCAGAAACCGAGACAGTGTCAGTTACAGAAACATTTCCGAAATCCATCCCAATACAATCCCAATCTCCCACCCCTCGTTGTCCCTGATAGCTGTGAATTTCAGTACAATTTTCCATGAAAATTGATAGAAATCAGGAAAATGGCCAGTAAGTAAATTCTTGAATTAATTGAAAATGCAGCATAATTTGACCCCGACCATGAATATTTTCATTGAAAGTGTTGCTAAAAAGTTAGAAATTACGTAAATTTCCAATGAAATTTGAAATTTAATGATTATTTTCATCCTAAAAAACATCGCATTTTTCACACACCTGCACGAAAAGTTCGTATTTTCCTCCCGTTCATCAGACAGCAAAATACAAACTTTTTTAATATTTTTTTCCAACAGTGTGCACTAAAATGATGTGTTTCGGCAGATCAACAGATCTTAAATTCCATCCATTAGAAAAACTGACAGTAGCCCAAACTCAACTCCTCGCGCAAACGCTCGGGATTTTTTAACTTATAAAACTCGACACCCTCATTTGTTTGCAACGAAGCTATCGGAAAATACCCGATCACTTTGAAGCTCTTGGGGTATTACTATTAAATATTACTATTAAATATAAGGAAAATTGCAATAAATAAATTCTTGAATTAATTCAGGAGCAAAGTAGTAAAACGGTACAAGTCAATTTTGACTATTGACCAGTTTTCAATGAATATCTCAGAATCTAAGGGAGATAGTAAAATTTTTGTTATGATCTTTTTTGTAGAGCCTATTGAGAGCTACAACAAATGTAATTACGAAAATTTCGCTATCGCCCTTGGATTCGGAAAGATTCCTCAAAAACTCAACTGGGAGATAAGTCGACTTAAACCGTTTTACCACTTCGCTACTGAATTGAAAATTCAGCATAATTTGACACCCATCATTCATATTTCCCTTGAAAGTTCAGAGAAGTTGAGAAATTCTCCTCGCAATGCTGTTAAAAAATTGGAATTTCCAATGCAATTTAAAATTTTATAGTTATTTTCCCCCTAAAAAATCCCATTTAACGTCACTCTCCTGAAAACTAATCAACTGTACTCGAAATTTCATTTTTTCTAACAGTGTGCACTAAGATAAATTTTCTTAGTTGACTTTCCCTCGGTAAATCTTAAATTCCACCCATAAAAAATCTGAGATTGGCAGAAACTGCAACAGTGTCAATTACAGGACTCTTCCCTGAATCCCCCAAAACAATCTCAATCTCTCCCGTTTCGTTATCCCTGATAACAGTGAATTTCAGTACAAATTTCCATGCAAATAAGAGAAATCAGAAAAATTCCAGTAAATGAATTCTTGATTTAATTGAAAATACAGCATCAATTGGCACTGATCATTCATATTTTCATTGAAAGTTCAAAGAAGTTGAGGAATTCCCCTCGCAATGTTAAAAAAATTGTTAAAAAATGGAATTTTCGTAAATTTCCAATTAAAAATAAACTTTCATAGTTAAAGAAATTTAATGTCACTCTCCTGAGAATGACTAGTCAACTGGTCATGAAATGTAATCCATATTTTTTACATTTTTTTCGAACAGTGTGCACTAAGAAAATTTGTTTACTTTCCCTCAATAAATCTTAAATTCCACCCATAAAAAATCCTAGATTGACAAAAACCGTGACAGCAGCAGTTCCAGGAACATTCCCTGAATCCCCCAAAGCAATCTCACCCGCCCCCCTCATTTCCCTGATACCCAGACCCCCTGCAAAAACACGTGAACGCCTCAAGTAAACGCCCAAGGGGGTACAAGCCCTACCTGTCTCCCGACCATGTTTAGCCGGTAACAACCCATGATCGATAACGCTTGGGGACTAGAAAGTACCTTCAGGTGGGGCACCCCAAAAACACCCCACCCCTTCCCCAATCATCCCCAAAAAGCCCCGCGACCAAAAAAACCCCGCACCCCAAAAAATCTGTCCCATAATTTTCAATTCCGCGTTTCATCCCGACCCGCAATCAGTAAAATCGAATGGCGATCCCTGAATGATAAAAAATACCCGAAGACACTTACCTGCCTGAAACCCCAACGGAGATATCACTGACACGTCAATGACGACAGTAGCCAAGGTATCACGTCACGACCCCCACCCCTGGAATGAGCAATCGAATCCCTCAGCAATCACCACAGAATTTCCGAAAAACTCGTCAATTCCCCCAAACTAAAAACCCAACAGTCACTCCAACGATAAATCCACCGGTGTAATGTGATCCCTCGTGCCACGAATAATAATTTCTCGCTGTAGAAATCATCGACACAGCAGGTGAATAATCAAAAACTCACATCACAGCAAAAATTACTCGGTCTGGCCACACACTTCCGTACCTACTGAATACCGCTATCACGCCTATTATCGCGACAACAATCACGTGTTAATTATTCAATCCCCCGAGCGACTACAGTCTTCATAATTCAACAAATTGTTCAGCGCATTGTAAATTCACCGGTTTTTATTTTGACTCCTCTCATTCTCATTCTCCGTTAACGTCAATTGCGCTAAACTCTCGTCTCCCACGCACATCGAGAGCGTCTGATCGTTCGCTCAACCCCGGCCACCGGATCCACCGTTTTTCGTCGAGAGAGAGTTGTGTTACAGTGGAAAAAAATAATAATAATAAAAGGAGAACAGGAGAGTGAACCAGTGGTGGAGAGAGAAAAATAAAACAACACCTTCACTGGACGCCCGCCGTATCGGCTTTAATGCGAGCGCATGCGCTACGAAAACCACCTAAACTAACTTCTCTCCTTGGCGCACACGCGTCAAAAACGCCCAACCTACTACGGTTCGGCGAGTTTTCTTATCAGTAGAAAATTGCGGTGGGGAATATCGTTCGAAATGAGAACATGTTGGAATGGTTTGGGGGG
>NW_021680505.1:1094693-1095833 GCF_001412515.2 Diachasma alloeum
GGGGGGGGGGGGTGATCAGAGAATGGGAGGGGGACAGGTTTACCTTTATTTTTTTTGTTAAATAATGAATTTTTCTTTTATTCCGTTCTCTTCATGATCATTCGTCGAACCGTTGTTATCGGTTGGACGGAATTTAGAGGTGAAGAAAAAGAGTTTGGCACGTGTGACGAAATCTCATAGGAAATTCTGGCGAATTCGCTGGAGAATTGTAGGGCATTTCTATTGGAGGTAGTGATGCCGCGAGAGACTTTATGAGACAATAGTTTGGAAAGATTAAACATGGAAATGAAGATTGTTCGGCTATGAAGGGAAATATGAAGGCAGAATGAAAAGATTGAACATGGAAATGTTCAATCTCTCTAAAGTGAACATGGAAATTTTTGGTCTCATCTCAGTTTCGAAATACGCAGTATCAACCCGAGTCGAACATTAGGACCTGAATTCCCTCTTGAACACCCATCATGAGTAGGAGGACCAGGATGAAGTTAGGGTGTATTTACATTCAGAAAGACCCCCTGGTTTCCGCCTGAACGTGCGAGTTATTTCCAAATTCCGAGGGTTCAGGAGGAAAACAGGTGTGTTAAACCTATTTATCGCCTGCACCCCCTAAAATGTTTTCCACTCCATCCCTCCTGGAAAGAACCTACAAACCCTTTCGAGGTATTTTTATTTATTTTTAATTATTAACATGAGAAGTACGGGTGAAAATTAAGGTCATACTCAAGGGTCATATATAAGGGTAAAAAATAACGGTCAGAAACGACAGTCAAAAATAAGGGTGAGAATTTCAGTAATTTTCACCGCAAACAGAAATAAACAAAATAGTGAGCTACTCAATCATCCTGGCTATCAGGGTTAATTCAGGGGATATATGATTCCTTTTCATTCGACAGGAGGAGAAGGGGGAAAAAAGTATCAGTTGAGAAGAGTTTTTCCGCCTTTAGGATGAGGCAGGATCATATAAGGAGTTATTCAGGATGTATAGGATGAACAAAGGAGGGAAATATATCTCAAGGCGGTAATAGGGGGGTATAAGGTCCAGATATACGACTCGAGGAGGTAATAGGGAAGAATAAGGTCCAGATATTCGACTCGAGGAGGTAATAGGGGGGAATAAGGTCCGGATATTCGACTCGGGAA
>NW_021680505.1:1100916-1196709 GCF_001412515.2 Diachasma alloeum
AAAAATAACGGTCAGAAACGACAGTCAAAAATAAGGGTGAGAATTTCACTGATTTTCACCGCAAACAGAAATAAACAAAATAGTGAGCTACTCAATCATCCTGGCTATCAGGGTTAATTCAGGGGATATATGATTCCTTTTCATTCGACAGGAGGAGAAGGGGGAAAAAAGTATCAGTTGAGAAGAGTTTTTCCGCCTTTAGGATGAGGCAGGATCATATAAGGAGTTATTCAGGATGTATAGGATGAACAAAGGAGGGAAATATATCTCAAGGCGGTAATAGGGGGGTATAAGGTCCAGATATACGACTCGAGGAGGTAATAGGGAAGAATAAGGTCCAGATATTCGACTCGAGGAGGTAATAGGGGGGAATAAGGTCCGGATATTCGACTCGGGAACTCCTCTCTTCATGACTCCGAGTCAATTTATCTCATCTTGGTCTCAAGTTTTTCGGGTTTTTTAATTTCAAATCTCGGTTTTTGTCTCGGTTTGTCTCGTCTCAGTTTTCTACATATAAAAAACGCGAAAAACTGAAAACCGAGATGAGATAAATTGACTTGGAGTGATCACGAGAGGAGTCGATACTGCGTATTTCGAGACTGAGACGGGACCAAAAATTTCTGTTTATTGAGACCGAGATAATCCCTCCAAGGTATTGTCTCGTGATGTCTCGTAAAGTCTCTCGCGGTATCACTAATTCTATTGCAATGTTTTTCTTTTGCAATCTATTCTGCCATGCTTGACTTACACTTATATATAAGTATTTTTGCCAAATATCCATTTGCTTGAGAGAAGTATTTATTTTTTCAACACAGTATTTCTCCATTCGAGCGAGTCATCTCCAGGCAATTCTCATTAGGTTTCAATTATGTTAATTATATTACTCTAGGAGATAATCATGTTAGTTATTAAGGGACTCCCTCAATAATTACCAACATTAGAAAATTAATCGAAATTCTTCGCTCTAGAAAATAAGAAATTTGGGAAAAATGGCATTGAAAATTTTTTCCAAGTCTTAGACAAATATTGTTTAAAAGTAATGATCAAAATGGGGATTAATTTTAAACCAAAATATACTTAATTTTAAGAAAAATATTTTCTAAAATTTAGAAAATTTCTTCAAGTTTTGACGGGGGGGAGGGGTTGCGAATTGAGAATTCACAACCAAAAAATGTTGGACATTCGGTAAGGATCGAAGGGTTTTGTAAGATAACACTCGGAATTATTATATATCGTATTAGAATTTATTCAGAGCAAACGAAACTTTGATTTACACCATGAGAGCTGGAACGAGAGTGTGCTCCCGCGACAATGGTATTAATCCTCCGATCGAGGATGTCCGAATTATTACGAATAGTCGCGAGGTGACGGAATAAGGTATTCGGCTGCTAAGGTGAGCTCGAATACAATAGATTGAAATAATGTGAAATAAATATAAGTAGCTTCGCTACAAAAAAATTAAGTCGATTAGTTTTTCAAAAATATCTCCGAAACTAAGGGAGATAGCGAATTTTTACTGAAAATTCGGGGCGGGGAGTGGGGGCGGAGGGAAGTTTTATTGAATTCTCCATGTACAACCCTTCCCCTGCCAATTTTTCAGTAAAAATTTGCCATCTCCAGTAGTTTCGGAGATATCTTTGAAAAACGTTCCGACTCAATTTTTTTGGTTGTGAATTCTCAGTGCACACCCCCTTACCCCCCAATTTTTCAATAAAAATTCGCTATCTCCGTTAGTTTTGGAGATATTCTTGAAAAACTCACAGATTCAATTTTTTTCGTTGCGAATTCTCAATTCGCAATCACACCCCGCCCCCTCGCGGAGCGTGCGTAAAATGTCACTTTACACACAGTGTAATGAAAAATTCTATTGGAAATTGTTTCGCGCGTTGACGATTTTTATTGAAAATCTCGCAGTCTTTTCGATAGACTTTGGAGGCTATTTTATGGCGAGAGGCCTGTAGGTATTGATTTGTCTATAAAAATTCTTGGACATATTCTTTTATGGTTTCTCCGCATTATTATTCTGCCTTCATTTCTCATATGAAGAAAATTTGCAGTGGAATTCAATAATGAATTTGCCAGGAATTTCTGCTGAATTTTTTGCACGTTCCAGAAAACTCTCGGCGGATAATTCTTCTAGTGCTCGTGGGTGCCAGAGATTTTTGAAGCTCAAAGAAAAAATCGTTTCAAGAGGTTTCGTAATTTTCACTAAACAGACAACAAGTGCGCGCTATTTTTTATTTTCTTTGTATTGTTTATTTTTAACGGGGAAAGGAAAAAATGAAGTGAAGAAACCTGAGAATATTATTCATTTATTATGTTATATTATAGGAGGTGACAATGGCGAAAAAAATCATAGAAATGCCTAGCGAATTCGATAAAAAAATGTTTTCTAACAGTGTTGATTGCTTTTATTATTAACGAATTATGAATCAATTGATGTTAATACGGCTCGGGTATGATTATTTTCGGTGAGCGACCTTCCATCATATCTCGGAGATTCACGGCGATTTCCTGAAATGATAAAAACAGTCGAAGTTATTAAAAATTCAGTAGACAATATTTACAAATCTCAACATTTTTACGAGCATCATTTCTATCTATTTCCGCCCAAAATTAAGGAATCGAAAAAAATCCCACGGGCGAAAAAATTTAATAGAAAACCTATCGAATTCGTTAGAAAATTCTATTAAATTTCTATTGAACTGTTCTATTAGTTTTTGGCCGATTCTATTGAAATGCTCAATAGAAAATATTCAGTAGAAAAAGTCAATAGAGTTCAATTTTTCTATACAACTTATTCTATTGAGATATTTTCTGTAGAATTTTCTCGACTCAAATTTTCAAAATTTTTTCGTTTGATTTTCTTGATGAGAAGAAAATAAAAATAGAATGAAAAAAACTTAGAAAATATGAGTCGAGCAAATTCTATAGAAAATATATGAAAAGCATAAGTTATATAGAAAAATCGAATTCTGTTGACTTATTCTATTAACTGTTTTCTACTGAACATGTCAGTAGAATCAGCCAAAAACTAATAGAAAGTTTGATAGAAATTCAATAGAATTTGCTAACGAATTCAATAGGTTTTTCTATTAAATTTTTTCGTGCGCGCCCGATTACAAAATTTCCATTCGGAAGCAAAAAAGAGTCACTAGGGTTACGAGGGTCACAAGGGACAATAGAATTTCCTGTAGAATTCACTACGTTTTTCCATGAAATTTTTTCGTGCGTCTGTTCATCTTTTTTGTGATTTGATTGACCTTTCTCTCATAATTGTTTACCTCTTCTCTTTGCGACCTCAGCCGATCGATTACTGCTTCATTGAAGTTGGGATCGTTAGCTGGATCCTCAAGGTCGATCTCGTCGTCTCTCTCGCTCGGAGGGAATTCGGCGAGATATCCCTGTTTTATTGTCTCCAAGACCGAGGTTGAATATGCCGCTGGGTATTTCAAGTCTATCGCCGTGAATGAGTCAGTTCCCGCCGGAATCAACAGGGCCTTATCTAAATCACTACAAATCCCTTTCCTGAAATAGATCCCCAATTTAACTTTATCAAGCTCATGATCAAGATCAAAGTTGATCGATAAGAAATCTCGTTTCATCAATAAATTATGTTTTCAATAATTATCATCATTTTCCCATTGAAAAATAAAAAAATATTCCCAAGTTGTACACCCAACGAAAAAAAGTACTGATTCAAGTCGACGTTGGTTGGATTCTGACCGATTTTCGGTTTGACTCAAACCGAGTAACTCGGACTACGTCAATCCGAATACCAGCTCTGATATAAGTCGAAAAGTGGTTTATTTCAAGTAGAAACAGGTCAAGCCGACGTCGGTTTAAATCAAGTCGAAGAATCGGTTTGAATCAAACCGAAAAATCGGCTTGAATCAAACCGAAAAATAGGTTTGAAACAGACCGAAAAACGGAGTCATTCACGTCGAAATTCTGCCTGTTTCAGGTAGTAAATAGTGACTTGATTTTGGTCAATTTTTCGGTCTGATTCAAGTCGATTTTTCGGTCTGATTCACGTCGACTTTTCGGTCTGATTCAGACCGATTTGAGTCTATGGGGCTTCGTCAATGGGGAGGTGGTTTGACATGAGGGGATCTTTGTGTGGGAGGTGTATAGGGAGGGGAGGAGGTTGCACTAAATTCTGGATGTACAGCCCTCCCGTAGTGTACTTAGCTCGTCGATGAGTTTTTCAAAGATATCTCTAAAACTAAGGGAGATAGCGAATTTGTACTGAAAAATTGAGGCGGGGAGGGGGGTTGTGCCTTGAGGGTTCACAGTCAAAGATATTGAAAATTGAAAAACTAAATTTTACGGAGAGTTCAATCGTTCTTTTTATGAGAATTCGATTCGCGGAAAAAAATCATAAATACAGAGAAAAAAAAATGGGAATGATATATTGTTTTTTCTAGATTCTAGAATCTGCAATTTATAACCCGCATCCCGATAAAATATAGAAAAAAAATTGATTTTAGAGAAAAAATCAAGGAAATTGATCAATGAAAAGAGGATGGTTTTGAGGCAAAAATTATTTGAAATCTGTGTAATTAGAGAATGAAATTCTCCACATTAGTACCTTTGCAAAACGAAACTGAATACTAATAATAATAAATTTAAATGATCTCAGTAACGAAGCGGTAAAGGGTGATACGTCGTTTTTTCCGAAAATGAGTTATTGACGGAAAACGATTCTACATATTGTGTTACATATCCCCTATAAACAATTTAAGAAAAAAAAATTAACTGCAGTAGCCTCTGGTTAGTGGCATGTTGGTTAGTGTTCAACTTCCCCTCATATTTTTCTTCTCTGTTAGAGCGTTTTCCCCACTCTGCTACTACGCACGCGGTAGAGTAAACAGGCCGGTGTATTCTTCGTATTACCTACTATTGTCTTGCGATTCCGGTAAAGACGAGAAATAAAATATTCTGTACTGTCGGACTGACGAGTTCGTTCCCTTCGTACTTTGTATATTTAAAAAAGAATTTTTTTGGTCATGAATTCTCAAAGCACCCCCCTCCCTCTCCCCCCCATATATAAGATCACTTCCCCGATGTAAAATCTACATAAGACCACGATTTAGAACCCTAACCCGTTAACAAAATCTCCTTTTTACACCCGCGCGTAAAAACCGCTCGACATTGATGAAAACCTTTGATCAATTAACCCTAGACTGGTCACCATGCGAGGGAATTGCTGCAACACGTTGTTTTATTCACCTCGCCATCGACTGGTTGACCGGAAAAATTTGAAAAAAATTGAATTCGTCAATTGAAGTATCTGGAAAATTCTAGTATTTTTTTTTCAATATTGTATCCTTAATTCTGGGAGAAAAAAAATTATTTACAACAGGTGAACAATTTTTTCCCGTGTTAAGTGAAATTGCCTGTTGCGCGACGTTGTTGGGAACTCGCTAAACGCGCTCGGGAAGTGTAGAGTGGATTCGGCAACGCTGGGGCATAACACGGCGAGGCATGATCAGCATAACACTTGCAAAATTTAAATATGATTATAAAATCATTGTAAAATGTCCGGAATATTCGATCATTGGGTTTATTGGGTTTATTTCCCAATATTATTAAAAGACGCTATTTGAAAATATTCAGTATTTTTTTCAACGTTTTTTTTGGCTGTATGATCATAATTATCGGAAACTCCAGGGCTATGTAAAATTGAATGGCAATTGAAGAACATCAAAATAACAACAAACAGTCAAGATCACGTTCGAAAGATAATACACGCGGGCCTTAAAGCCGCAGCTTGAATTGAAAACTGAAAAAAACAAGTGGGAAATTGCTCTTGTATTATATGTAGTATAGTTGTTTTTGCATAAAAAATCCAAAATTTTTGAAAGTTTTCGAATAAATCAAAATAATGATTATTGCTATCGCCTTTATCTGCGATTTCGGTCAAAGGGACATCCAAACAAATTTTTTAAGCCATCATTTAATCAATTTAGAACATTTTTTTAGCTGTCGTGGAACAACCAATTTTCCAAAAAATTCAAAAATTAAAAAAACTAATCGATGAATTAAATTTTAATTAATGGCGATCGATAGGGCGCAACACCTACACCGAGAGAAAAACAAACACGTTCCCAAGCAAGTTTTGTTTGGGCTAACAAAATCGGTAGATGAAAATTGCCAAAAAAGAATTTGTTTGGTTCGAATTTGAAACTCTCAAACAGGAATAATTGTTCTGCTTTTGACAGCAACGAAATATTTGGCTGAAGAGGCGAATAATTCACGCCAGACGGTGCCTTTTCAGGATGAAAATATCTCATATAGAGGAAAATTTATCAACAAATATTTTGCCCCTAAGTTCCAAGATTGTTATCATATCATTATTATTGTTTCATTTAAGGGTTCATTTTTCGTCATTTTTTTGATTATTAGACAGCCGAAACGAAAAACTACTATCCCTTTATACTAAATCTTTTTCCGACAAAAATTGTTCATTCCGGCGCACTCTTTGCATGTTTAGCACAAAAAATCCTTTTTTGATCATTTTCAAAAAACTATTTTCTCTGGCACAAGTAAGAATTGTTTGAGAACTTTGTCGTTTTTCTCTCAGTGTACATTTGGAGAAAAAAAGATTCAATTCCATTCATTCATCAGGGAACAATTGAAGAAAAACTTTACCACACACATACATTCATGCACACATACGTACGAACACGGTCTGAAAATTGTATGTTCGGAATTTTTGAATTACAAGATCTATGCGCGCGCTGATCTATTCATTTGTTGAAATGAAGAAATGGAAATCATTAAATTTCATTTTCTCATGAATACCTTATAAATATTGATAATGAATCAAAGAGAGTACGACTAATGATTGAAGTGAATAGCGAGGTAGAGTAAAAGAATCTATAAAGAATTTTTCATTTTCAATTAATTATCTTCAATTTTTTAAAATAATCGGTCTCCATAAAAGGACAGAATTTATTAATTTCACCGATAATATATATACATGTGAAATATATATATATTATATATATACATATATGACGTGAAAAAAAATTACCACTGAAGAATTTGAAATTACGTCACTGAAGAATTTGAAAATACCGCGTGTTTTTTTTTGTGAATAACTTCGTGTCACATATTGAATTCAGAATTAAGGATTAGCGGTCAGGCAGTTTCGAGATATTTCGATACACGGAGAGAAATGTTCAGTAAAAATTACGGAACTCTGACTTCACTCACCGATTACGGAATGGACTTAGAAAATTTAAGTGATGGTATCGTAATTTTTCACCGGAGATTCAGATACAAATTACGGAACGCTCCGAAAAAATTCCGTGACAGTTCCGTAAAATTTCCTACAACCACATTTCGCTCCGGAATTACGGAAAAGATACGTAATTTTTATTGAATATTTCTCTCCGTGTATAAAACAACTTCACGTTTCTTTCATCTTTAGTAAAATAGGATAATAAGTCGATATAACATAAAAAATCCGAAACTTAAATTTGAACGATTACAATGCTTCCATTCGGAAGTAAAAACCGTACAAGTTTCGTATTCTGCTCAAGTACTTACAGCGGATGATTACTAAATCCATGCCAACTAAGTAAATCCTTCATCTTCCTAACAAGTCCACTGTCCTTGGACGAATAATACTGAAGATCAGCCCCAAGATTACAGGCAACTGCCCTGAGAGTTTTCCCAATCATCTGCTTCTTTCCCAAGTCATAATCCTTAAACTCATCGTACTTTCCCCCCACAATGCAGAGTTTCATCGGAAACGGATCAATCCGCTTCTCCGTACACTTGCGGAAATCGTTAATTCTCCGTTGCTTCATTTCCTCGATAATTTCATCAGTGAAACTCATTTTCATAGCGCTCCGAGCAGCTGCCAAACTCTCCTCCAGGGTTGACCATAGAACATCTGGTGATGCCAGGTCAAGGATCACCATGAGGGTCGTGTGATGGACCGAGTGTGTCAACGAAGCGCCAGTCATTGCAGCTGAGATTAGGGAGGATGCTAGGTGACCAACTTCCCACATGTGAACTACGTCTCGCATCTTTTCTTATGGAAAATCCAAAAATAAAGTCAGTAGGGGGGGAATGACAATATTTTTCGGAAAGTCACAATCGAAAAAATTTCGTGGAAAAATCCAATGAATTCGCTGGACGGAGAGAAATATTCAATAAAAATTACGTATCTTTTCCGTAATTCCGGTTCGCGAAGCGGGAGGAAAGTGTGTCCTTTCCGCCCGCCGTGGCGAAATAGTATATTTCGTAACGAGTGCAAAAAAGTGTTTTTTGGCGAGTGGGAGGTTTATATCACGAGCCGAAGGCCAGTGATATAATCGCATGAGCTAAAAAACATTTTTGCACGAGTTACGAACAATATTTTTCATCACAATGTGGCGGAAATTGGACTTTTAGGCACGCGGAGCGTGCCGAAAATTTCACTTTTCGTCACAGCGTGATGAAAAAGTCTTTTCGTCGTGATTTTTGGAGTTTTAGAGTAAATAAGGTTGCCACAGTGAGACTTTAAACAGAAATTTGGCTGTCTCTCCAGTTAAGGATATCCAAGGACTTTAGCTATTTTTTCTCCAGTGAAATACTTTTCTACTTTTGTATAGTCCTGGCCAGAAAAAAATGGTCGTGACTGGGTACCCCCACTCTCTAGACATTTGCTCCGACGCAACGTCCCCCACCACTCAGATCCAAGATTATTCTTTCCTGGCAACGATGATAGTCGAAAATCGAGCTTCCACTTAAGCCCCATTTGACCCTAAGTTTCCGGACATTTTGCAATGATTTTATTATCTAAACTTTGCAGATCTCAATTTGAATCTCGGTATTGAACCGTTAGAAAACCTTTGAAAAATTTTAATAAAAATGGGAATTCACTTTTGGATAAAGATTGATAAAATGAGTTAACAAGTGCAATTTTTGCAAATTATGAGTGTTTTCTACTAATAATTTATAAACAATCAATTTCCCACCAATTTATTTGTTCGGAATTGTAACAAATTTATTCATATTCTGAATTTCATCAGAAATCTAGTTCATGCTTAAAATAATTAGGTTTCCGGAAGTTTAAACAATTTTAATTATTTATTTGTAATCAAGGAATGTTAAAACAAATAATTCTATGCAAAATGTAATTTCAATAATACTCAATATTCATGATTTTTTCAAATTTTTCTCAAACAATTTAATTGACAAATTTGTTGAATGAAAATGGTTGAATCTATAGTGTGGTCTGTACCAAACTGTAAAATACTTGGATATCCTTAAATGAAATTAGTTCGATTTCCCGTCTCGATAAATTTAATGAAAATTTCGACGTTAATTAGTTGAACTGACCAAACTTTTGCCAGCTTTTCTTCCGAATGAGTAATCCATAGCGAGTGTCGGCTTAGGAGTCTCATCCTTCTCCAGAAATCTGTAGACCATCGTTGTTTTCCCCTGGGATAATCCATTCGTCAGTTAAAATATTTTTTTTATTCCGAATGGAAGAAGTTCATTCGGTCGAGCAGTTGGAATAAATAATTTTGAGGGATGACGTTTGAAAAACATGGAAAATTCAATAGAAATAAACTAATAGAACTTGATAGTTCTCTACAACTTATCCTATTGAGATATTGTTTTACAGAAATTACTTAGAATAAATCAGCTCTGATTCAAAAACTCAAACAAAACAAGTGGGACATTGCTCTTGTATTGTATATAATATTGTTATTTTTGCTAATAATTTAGCAATATGCTTCCGAATGGTTATTTTGCACATCATTTCCTTTTATCAAGTATAATTAACTGTTTATTTCATTTTATTAAATTGGATAAGATTTTCTTTTACTGAATGTTATCAGCATCATTATTTTTATTATCCCTTTTCTTCTATACAACCGATTGTCTTTTTTTCAGTTCTATTTCTTCCCTCAGTTCTTCAATAAAATGTTAATAGAAAAATTTTATTGACACATATTTGAATGAATTTGAAACCAGATTTGAAGGGACCATCAGAATGCTCACTTTCAGGGAAATTCATGAAAAATTCAAAATTTTCAACAATCATCATAAAAATCAAATTAGCCAATATAGCTATCGTAATCATCTTTTAACTTCGACTTAATGCCATTAAAACAAACATTTTAAGCTATGATTGAATTCGTTTGAAGCATGATATTCAAAGATATCACCAAAATTCTGATTTTCAAAAAATACAAAATTTTTGAAAATTTTCGAATAAATCAAAGTAACGATTATTGCTATCGCCTTCATCTTCGAACTCGGTCAAAGGGACATGTAAACAGATTTTTAAGCCATTATTCAATCAATTCAGAACATTTTTTTAGTTATCGTGGGACAACCGATTTTCGAAAAAATTAAAAAATTAAAACAACTAATCGATGAATTAAATTTTAATTAATGGCGATCGATAGGGCTTAACAATACCTACATTTGAAAAAAAAGAATGAATTCCATCCATTCATTAGCGAACAATTGACGAAAAACTTTACCACACACATACGTACGGACACGGTCTAAAAATTGCATTTTCGAACTTTTTAGATCACAATGGGTCGATGTAGGGGAGGATGGGGTAAAATGGGCACTTTGGACTTTTTTTAAATTACTCATAACTCAGAGACAAATTTATCAATTGAGCTCAGTTTAGGCCCATTACAAAGGGAAAGAAATGTTCGTTGCAGTGAAAGAAAAATTATTGAATTTCATCAACATTTCACGCTGTCATTAACGTTTTTAAAAAAGTCAAGTGTCCATTTTACCCCAACCTCCCCTAACACAAAAAATCCAAAACTTAAATTTGAACGATTATAGGGGAGGTTGGGGTAAAACGGACACTTTGGACTTTTTTAAAAATGTTGATGAGGAGTTGACATGTTGATAAAATTGAATAATTTTTGTTCCAATACAAAAAACAATTCTTTCCCTTTGTGACGAGCCTAAACTGAGCTCAATTGATCAATTTGTTCCTGAGTTATGAATAATTAAAAAAAGTCTAGTTGCCGTTTTACCCCACCCACCCCTAATGCATCCATTCGGAAGCAAAAATGAGAAAAATTTATTGTAAAGATTTCTATAGACACAAATCTCAACAGAATAAGATTGATTTTTTCTATAGAATATTTTCCATTGAACGTTTTTCGACGTTCTATTAATTGAAATTCGCCGAGGGTGGCAGAAACCGGGACAGTGGCAGTTACTGGGATATTTACTGTATCCTTTTCACCAAGAAAATTTTATGACCAACAATTACATCCACCCAGCCCTAAATTGTTAGTTATTCCACTCTTCAATGAACTCACAACTCCTTTACTTCCAATAATAATGATGGAACGCTCGCGCGTGTCCTCCGCATCATTTTTTTTCCTTCTCTCCTCATCTATCGATATTTTCACTGCCGCATCCCTCATACTCCCCCTGAAAACTCGGAAAATATCCTCGCAATCAACTTATCGGTATTTTCCGTTGTTGTCACTTACGCACTGTCACTTTTCATTGTCGAAAATTCCTGAATTAGTGTCAGTCCACGGGAATTACCTCAGGTTATACTTTTGTATATATTTCACGTAGCCATGGAAACAATCCCAGGGGGACTGCGGTATTTTTCATTCGAAAACTTCACTCACGTCTCTTGAATTTTAATAACATCAGCAGAATATTCTCATACTTCTTTCGCTAGATTAAGGTGGAAACTAATGAAATTCACCAGCGAAAAATTTTAATTAATCCGCGTCAATTAGAATGTTCTCCATCAGCGAGTTTTTTCAAATTTTTAACAATATGAATTAATTAATTAAAAAGTCGATTGAAAAATGAGAATTAAGATTTTTTTAATGGAAATTTTACTAGTTTTTCGCCGATATCAATTCAACATTCTGCAGCTTCAGTAGGTGTCATTCTGACTAGAAATTTATCCGTTAGATTTATTGAATAGAAATTTATCGGTATCAATTTTTTCGCTTTTTTTCTTCTATTCTATTGAGGGTAGAAATTTTGACTGAAATTTTGAAATGGTCGTTGCCTTTACCTATCGTGCTGAGTTTACTACTTGAATGTTCGTTAAAAAAATTGGTTTTGTTTTCTTTACTTTATTTCATTATTTCATTGTTTTTTGTATTTTCTATTTCTAGTTTTTTATGTTTCAATTTTTATTATTGTATTCTCATATTTTCGTGAAAAGCTCTCACAAATCGAAAATCCACTTTTCGAGAAAGACTCAAGAAATTATTGATGAATTGCTGTTATTTTTGCCTATGAAACTACTGGTTATAAAATCATTTATATTTAAAAAGTTCTCAGGAATGAATTTTACAACGAAAAATGAGGTGTCCGAAAGTGCAAAGAATAATCGTTATTTACGCACTTATAAGAATTTAATCTTTGCAAAATAGAAAATGTTGTAGAGTGTAATGATGGTGACATGATTGAATGAAATATGGAATAATTCTATTGAGTGTTTGAAAATGAGCAAAAAATTATAAAATTCCGTTCAATTTCAAGGGAATGCTGTGGAATTGTCTATTGGGTTTTAGTATATTTTCGTATTTTACGCTTCCATTTTTGTTAGTATTTTTTCATATTTTCGTAAAATGCTCTCAAAAATTAAAAATATACTTTTCGAGCAAGATTCTGTTGCTGTCATTTTTTCCTGCAAATCTACTTGTAAAATCATTTATATTCAATACATTCCCAGGAATAAATTTCACGACAAAAAATAAGAATAATGTTTCTCAATATTATAAAAATCCAAATTAATTTCTGGTGATGAAAATTTGGTACTCGAAATTAAGACTCCAAAATTAAGGGTCACAAGGGTCAGAATAAGTGTCACGAGGGTCAGATTAAGGGTCATGAGAATCATAATAAGGGTCACGAGGGTCAGATTAAGGGTGATAAGGGTCAGAATAAAGGTCCAAATCAGGGTGAGAATGGTTGATTTCAAGGTCCAAATAAGGGTAATGAGGGTCACAAGAATCTGATTAAGAATCACAAGGGTCAGAATAAGAAAAAAATCAGAAGAATGTCTCTCTATATTATAAAAATCCAAATCGACTTCTGATGTTGGGAGTTTGGTACTCGAAATTAAGACTCCAAAATTAAGGGTCACAAAAGTCACAAGGGTCAAAATAATGGTCATGAGGGTCAGGATAAGGGTCATAAGGGTCAAAATACGGGTCACGAGGGTTAAAATAAGGGTCATGAGGGTAAGTATAAGGGTCATAGGGTCAGAATAAGGGTTCCGAGGATCAGATTAAGGGTCATGAGGGTCAGAATAAAGGTCACGAGGGTCAGATTAAGGGTCACAAGGGTCAGAATAAAGGTCCAAATCGAGGTCATAAGGGTCCAAAGAAGGGTCACAAGGATCTGATTAAGGCCAAGATCAAGATCACAAAGATCAGATTAAGGGTCACTAGGGTCAGAATAAGTACCATGGGGGTCATACGGGAGTATGTGGATCATATGGGGGTCATATGAGGATTGGCAAGCGAAGCGAGCTAGGGGCGCAGCCCCCTAGTAATGTATAAAATAATAATAATATCTGGAAGTTTCAACAATAATCATTATGTACTCATACGAATTTAAGTTTTGAAAAATAAAAGATGTTGCCAAATTTAATTAGGAAGATGCTGGAAAATGAACAAATGAATAAAAGCACAATTTGTTCAGATATGATTATAGTATAATTGCGATATACATTAGTATCTACATGTTCTTCTCGAAATAAATAAACAACATTTCGTATTCACCCGGCAATTTTGCACTCTCAATTGTCCCCAAAAAAAAGTAACAGTGCATGAATTTCCACACCTCAGTAACTCTCGAAGCTTATAGGAAAGAACATGTGTTTAATGCTCTCTAGCTGCTCCTCATTGCATAAACATTATGTACAAATGTCGGACTAGAACATTGGAATGCAATTTCTCGTAATTAATTGATTCATTTTGATAACTATCTACTCCTGATTTCGTAAACTGGTTAATTCATTCACTTTTTATTTCACATTCTTCCTTCTTTGCAGGTTTCCAAATCCACTCTTCCAATTTTATCTCTCATTTTTTCATTGAATAGAATAAAGAGATCAGACATGAAGTATTTCCAAATGTATCAGACTATTTTCGAGGGGTGAATTGAATTAATTCAGTGGTGAAAGGAGAAACAAGATGAATTCGAGAAGAACTTGCAGATTATTTTGCAAATATGATCGAGAAGAATAGGTTCAGAGAAACATATCAGAGATTTTTTCTATAAAATTCTATTGGCCCCCATGTAGGGACTGACATTATTTTCAAACCTATCGAGTTGAGAAATATTTGAAAAATAATCTTCTCAATTTTTTACATAATTTTTCTCTTTTCGAAATTTTACTGCGAGTCATTCCTCAATGATTAACTGAATTGAATAATTAATTGTCAATCAATCAGAATTAAGTGTCATATTGTGATGATTATTAAATATTATAGAATACTATATATTTTGGTAATTAATATTCAAACTCATATTTTTCTATTTTATGTGAAGTCTGTCTGAACTCTTGTTCTATTCGAACTAGATTAATTAATTACAAACGTAATAGCTCGCAATTGCACGATTGGATTAATATAAATTTGGCCAATGGAGCGTGGCAGTGTTTCCAGACGTTTAAAAATCCAAAATCATGCAGTAAACAATACAGTAATAGAAGATTGTTCCGGAAGAATTGAATTTGTAGATTATGTTCGTCCACGAAGAGACGAGGTCTAGAGGAATTTATCTAGACTTTCTTTTATTCTTGTTAATTTTCTTCAGACCCAATAGGTTCTCAGTCCTATTGGGTCGTGGGATCCCATAGATGAATAATTCAGGAGTGAATTGATGAAATAGGATTATTCCTTCAGCTTCGAGTCAGTTTTGGGGCAATTTCTGTGGGGCTTATTTGCTTTGCAAAAATTTTGTTATCTTCTGTGGATTTTAATATATTTTTTGAGAATGAAATGGAGTTAATTTATGCAAAGAAGATAGTGTCTAATTTCCAGAACTAACTTAGTAATTTTGAGGAACTCATTGTTTTAGATGGCACTGTAGTGAGAATAAGAAATTAGTTACTTGATTTCAGAGGAGGAATTCCTAAATTTCAGTATCAAAATCCGATTTATTCCAAGTGAGAAAAGCTCTGAAATAAAGAATAATGCAGTAGCGAAGTGGTAAAATGGTACAAGTTAATTTTGACTATTGGCCAGTTTTCAATGAATATCTCGGAATCTACGGGAGATAACAAAATTTCTGTTATAACCTTTTTCGTAGAGCCGATTGAGAGCTACAACAAATGTAATTACGATAATTTCGCAATCTCCCTTAGATTCAGAAATATTCCTCAAAAACTCAACTGGAAGATAAGCCGACTTGAACCGTTTTACCACTTCGCTACTGAATTGGGTTCATAAATTAAGAAAATTTGAAAGAGATAAAATTGTGAGATAATTCTGTTGCTTTGATTGGCTATATCCCCCTCTTGTTAAAGTAGAGGGCAAGTGCCGATTCTGGGATAATTGAACATTAATTAAATCAAGGTAACAGATGGTAGACTTTGAATAGCAAGGAATTTATGAACATAAGTAGATTGATTTCAAAGCAGAAAAAGTCATCAATTTAGAAATGAAAGTGTTCTTGAGAAATTGAATGTTCACAAGGTTCTTGGTTAAAGAATTTAAAAAAATTGAATTCCAGAATCAAGATTTTTTCTTAAAATAAGATAAAAACGATCTCAATTGAAGTACAATTATATTACGTGTAAGTGAAAGTTACTGAAAATACCAACGTTTGACAGAAAACGAGAAACTGAAATTCAGTACCGAAAAACTTATTTCAAGAACCAAGAACCATCAAATTAGAAACATTTGAAAAATGTTAAATTATGGCATAAAATTGAATAATAACCATTATTAAGAATGACTGAGAACTAGAACTTTATTCTCTGTCTTTTAGGGAAAATTTTCTCAAAATAATTAAAAATGTTCTTTATTTCCTTAAAAATGTCTGATATTTAAAGATTTTTACTGAAATCAAAAAAATTTTTTTTTTGGTGCATTTTATAAAAACCTGGTAAATATCTTTATGGAACTTCCCATATCTTCTTTATATTCTAAGATATTTATGACAGTTTCCCCTTGAATTGAGGTTGACCGCAGTTTTCAATGAAGCTTTGACCTCCAAGAGAGATAAAATTTTCATGAATTTGTCTCCTGCAAAAAAAGATTTCTCGAAAAATCTCCCTTAGATTTCAAGATATTCTCAAAAACTGATCTTCAACTGTGATTAACTCATCTAGTTCTACCATTTCACTCCTGAATTCAAATCAGTGAAAAGAACAGCTAATAACTATTCGTAAGAATTATTGAGAACTAGAACTTTTTGGTCTGATTTTTAGGAAAAATTTTCTCAAAATCAGTGAAAATGTCCTTTCTTTTCTTAAAAATGTCTGAAATTCGGAGATTTTTACTGAACACTGAATTGTCGGTTTCTGTGCATTTTATAAAAATCTGAAAAACTATTTTTATGGAAATTCCCTTATCTTCTTTATATTTCAAGATATTCATGAAACATTCCCCTTGAATTGAGGTTGACTGCAGTTCAACTGAACTGATCAATCAAACTTTGATTCCAAGAGAAATATAATTTTCACGAATTTGTCTCCTGCAAAGAAGATTTCTCCAAAAATCTCCCTATCTCTCCTCGATTTCGAGATATCGGGGATGAAAAATTTGAACTTTCTATTAGTTTTTGGCCGATTCTATTGAAATGTTCGGTAGAAAATATTCTATAGAAAAAGTCGAAAGAACCGATTTTTTTATACAAATTATTCTATTGAGATATTTCCTACAGAATTTCCTCGGCTCAATTTTTCTATTTTTTTGTTTCATTTTTTTGTTAAGAAGACAAGAAGAATAGAATGAAAAAAACCACAATTCAAATATTTGAGTCGAGAAAATTTTATAGAAAATATCTGAAGAGAATATATGTAGAAAAATCGAATTCGCTAGGTTTTTCTATGAAATTTTTTCGTGCATGATTCTCCAAAAACTGATTTCCAACTGTGATTAGCTCATCCAGTTCTACCATTTCACTCCTGAATTCAAATCACCCCATCCCAGAATCCAACTGCAGCATAATGAAATGGGCAACAACAACCCTATTTCAAAAATTTCGCTCGATTTTCTGGAGTCGCATTCGCCTTGATTCCGAAAAAATCCAATGAATCAATCAATATTACATCGATTACCAGTCGATGATGAACAAATGACGTTAGTCATCTCTTCCTGTGATGCCTCATAGCCTCTAGGAGACAGTAAACCACTCGTTCTGCATGTTATCTAGACCAAATGTCAGACATCCACTCGTCATTCAGCTCGTCCGCTGGTAGTACCTTCAGATTCCTCAGTGCTTGAAGGTAAAATGTTAACTCTGATGTCACTACACCGTGCTGTGGTCCCCCATTGTTCACTATGTTCATTTTAACCAATTGTTCCCTGAGTTTTTCTTTGAATGATACATTGACTGTTCGATAAAGTGCTTGGACTTCAACTGGTGGCAGAATTCCTGAGACTGCTTCGTGTAGTTTTGTTAAATGTCTAGAAATTAAAAAACATCAAGAGTTAAAACGGAAACAATAATTATGTGATAGCCATTGTTCGTGACACTAGTGCGTTTGTCATGACAATTACTAAAGGGTCTCGTAGGTAAGCTCTCAAATCAATCGAGAATTTTTTATATTGTTTCCGAATGTTATGTTATGGAGAAGATTTCAAGCGATTTTTTAAATTGTTTGGTAATTTTTGGCATCTGCGGTCATTAGCTCATTCTAAGTGATCCAAATGACTTCAATTTTTATCATTTGGACATAATAAATTCCTTCACTTCGAATCAGCTAATGACTGCAGAGGCCTAAAACTACAAAACAATTGTTTCTTAAATTTGTTGAAAATTTTGAATTTTTCTTGAATTTCCTTGAAAGTGAGCTTTCTGATGGTTTCTTCAATAGTGATATTTCAAATTCATTCAAGTATGTGTAAATAAATTTTTTCTATTAACATTTTATTAAAGGGCTGAGGGGAGAGATAGAACTGTAAACAAGACAATCGGTTGTATAGAAGAAAAGGGATAATAAGAATAATGATGCTGATAACATTCAACTAAGTTGAAAATCTGACAAAATTAGGTAAAAGGGAATCTTATTCAATTTGATAAAATGAAATAAACAATTAATTATACATGATAAAAGGAAATTATGTACAAAATAACTATTCGGAAACATATTGCTAATTTATTATCAAAAATAACTGTACTATATACAATACAAGAGCAATTTTTCACTTGTTTTACATTGAAACTGAAGTAATAAACTCATCAGCACGATAAACAAAGGCCCTGCGATTTTGAAATTTCAGTGCCGTCTCCCCTCAATGAAAACTCTCAAAAGAACTTTTTTAATTTCTCTGCACAAGAAATTGTCTCACATTTTTCTGCAAACCTCTTCATTCTGAAGATATTTAGGGAAGAATCTACGAGAGCCTTTGAAAAATCGAAATTAAATTTCTACGAATGGGTTTGAAATAATCACATGAATTCGACAATTTGAGCTCTGATACTCAAATTGTGTTGGTATTTTAAAATTGTTATCAATATAAGGATGAAAAGTTCTATCCATCAGTTGAACAAAAATAACAATTACTTTAGTGCAGTTTTGGATTTTCCCATGAGAATAAAGTAATTAGAAAGAAGAATTGAATTAAAATTGAGCTTCTTACCTCGAGATATTTCTAAATGACTGTGAAGGTACTGGAGGTCTTGCATCCCAGCTTGTGATTTGTCCCCCCACGAGATTATCCACAATCGTGAGAATTTTTCCCTCAATCTCCCTAATGTGTGCACGAACATCTCTCTCAACAGAATCGAGTAGAGCAACCCCTCCTGTTCCCCCTGATGAGCCTATTGCACTCCGATTCGCACTATGATTCGCTAATTCTGGAAAACAAAACCCAAAAATTTATATTAAGGCCCGCGTGTATTATCTTTCGAACGTGATCTTGATTGCTTTTTTTATTTTGATAATCTGAAATGTTCTCCAATTGCCATTCAGTTTTACATAGCTCTGGAGCCCTGGGGCCGAGTCTTTCTGTTACAAGGCATGTTACCGTTACTTGATGCGTTATTTGTCTTTTTCACTTTTTATTTCCACCAATTCCATTAGTAGTAAGCTTCCGAATGGATCCGTGGAAATTTCACGTTTTGATTGAAAAGCGGCAATTTTTATTAAAAAAGTTCCCTCAAAACGTTTGACCTTCTAAAATTGAGAATTAAATTTTGGTTTTATCCAGTGGGATAGACGTATCTACACGACCCCATTTTTAAGAAATGTTTCCATGTGGAAATCAATGATAGAACAACGAAATATCATTTTATACGAAAAACTTTTTTTACATCAACTACTCCATTTCAAAAAGTATTGAGTGGATTAAGGCCCGGGTGTACTATCTTTCGAATATTATCTGGAATTTTTTAAATTTTTCGTAATCCAAAATTGTCAGTTGAGTGTTACATCATGTAGAAATTCCCAAAAATTATGATAGAATGATTAAAAAAAATAGAAAAAATTCTGAACTTTTTCAAAGAGCGTTTTTAACTGAGATTCAGAATGAGTTGAAAGAAGTGGAAATTACAAATATCTGATTCGCTGTGGCAAATTATCTATTAGCTGTCATTTTCCATGGTGGATAACACAACACTAACTCCTCATGGGAAGTGACAGCTAGGTATCTCAATTTTCAAAACAGTGGTATGTAGTCATCTGCCATTTTTATGTGATAAAAGTGTGATTAAAAAATTCTCCAAAATATTACAACTTTTTTCAAAGAGCCTTTTCCGTAACACATGTCTCTGTGCCCTGTGGGAAAAGATTTACGAAGTCTTCCCCCTGTATGATATTGGGTGACAGGCCGCTTATTATTCAACTTATTCTGAATATAAATTAAAAATGCTCTTTGAAAAAATTGAGAATTTTTTCTACTTTTTTTTGATTATTCATTCATAATTTTTCAAAACTGCATGATGCAGGACTTAATTGACAATTTCAGATGACGAAAGATGAACAAAAACATCGAGATAACGTTCGAAAGATAGTAGACCCGGGTCTTAATTTGAAATTTTACTCGATGATACTAACTAGTCATCAACATTTTGGAACTTTACCACATCCTTCACACATGTAACGGAACGTCAAAGCAATTTTCAGACAAAAAAATGGAAAACGTCCAATATCTCGTAAACTTTGTAGGAACGGGTATATGTATTTTGAAAGAACTAGATAGAAGACATCAAGACGAATATTTTGAAAAAAAAACTTGAAATCGGGTAAATAATTTTTGAGGTACTGAACATATAGTTTTATACAAAAAATTGAATATCTTTAAAACTACTCATTGAATTTTGCCCATCTGAAATCCCAGCCTGTAGTATAGTAAGAGCTCGACTTCTACTAAATTTCAACTTCCTAGGGGAGACCGGGGCAAAGTGGAACGGTGGGGCAAAGTGGAACGGCGGGGCAAAGTGGAACGCGGGGCAAAGTGAAACGGTAGCAAATTTTGTTCTTGAGGGGTCAAACACGTTTAAGGGTCAAACAGGGAAGTAATCGGAAGGACCAACAGTTGTTGAGGGTCAAATAAAAAAAAACACTACGACTTGTAACCATATTTCGAGTAAGAAGTCTTAAATTACGAACCGTTGGGTTCTTGAGGGGGTACCAAGATGAAACGTGGGAATCTCCAGTTGATAAGAATATTGGAGCGACTCTTAGTATATTATGAAGTATTTAAAATAGTATGGGAAATTTTGAGGCTCAACCCTTTTTGCTCCTTACGTAGAGGTAAAACCTCGTGTTTCGAGGTTTTGGCTTTTAAATGCTCCTCGCACCACGATTTTCATTCCACTTGAACTATTTTTTTTCAATGTTCGTTAGATTCCATAGAATGAAACTATTTTTCTTTTCTTTTTTTTTTTCAATTCAGTAACGAAGCGGTAAAACCGGTTAAGGATATCCAAGTATCAATACAACAATATAGATTCAACAATTTTCAATCATCACATTTGTCAATTAAATTGCGTGACAAAAATTTGAAAAAAATCATGGATATTCAGCGTCATTCAAATTATAATTTTGTAGGGAATTATAATTTTTTTAAAAATTCCCTTCTTAGAAATAATTAATTGAAATTGTTTAAACTTTCAGATACCTTATTTTTTTAGGCATGGAATCGATTTCTGGTAAAATTCTGAATATGAATAAATTTTTTGCCTTTCCGAACAAATGATTTTATCGTGGAAAATTGATTTTTTATAAATTATTTTCAAAAAATGCTCGTAATTTTCAAAAATTTCAATTTGTCAATTGTTTTATGAATTCCTCCAAAATTAAACTTTCTAATTTTTTCTCACATTTTGAAAATATTTTCTGATGGTTCAATATCGAGATTCAAATTCAGACCTTCACATTTTAAATAATAATATCATTGCTAAATGTCTGGAAACTTAAGGTCAAATGGAGCTAAAATGAAAGCTCTGATATTCGACGACAAAAGGATAAAAGCATTTCACTGAATAAAAAATAGCCAAAGTACTTGGACATCCTTAAGTTGATTAGTCCTTCACCCGAGTTTTTGAGGAATATTGCAGAATCTAAGGAAAATAGCCAAATTTTTGCAATAACCTTTCTTGTAACTCGAATGACAATTATGGTACGAGGAGCATTTTGAAGCCACATACCTGGAAAACTATATTCTACCTCGACGTATGGGGCAAAAAGGGTTGTACCCAAAATTTTCGTTACTTTTTAGGTATCTTTTAATTTATACAGACTCACTCAACGACTATCCTTATCAACCGAGAACTTCCAAATTCCACCTGGGTTCGAAGTTTCACCCCGGCTTAAGGGGATATACACCACTGTTTGACCCTCAGAAAAGTTTGACCTTTCATCTTTTTTCGACTAATAAAGTTAAAAAAAAAGTCCAAAATTCGCTCTAAATTCGTTTTTGCTACCGTTTCACTTTGCCCCGCGTTCCACTTTGCCCCGGTCTCCCCTACCTCAATTTTTTCAAGCGTTCTCGTGTTCACATCAATGTCAATTACTGAGCGACTCGCAATATTAAGTTAGGCATATTATGGTGTGATTTCATAGATATTATCATAAAGAATATTTTAACGTCAAGAAACGTTCATTTGATGCAGTAGTTTTCGACATATTGAAAAAAGAAAATTTTTTCGGAATCGCTGTATTTCAAAAACTACTGGACCGATTGGGCTGAAATTTCGCCCAGAGGTGCTCCCAAACATTGCCAATTATGTGCCAAAATTTCAGATTTTTATCCATCACTTTAGACCTTTTTCGGTGAAAATTTATAAAAAAATTTCCAGAATTTTGTACGCACATACGGACGTACATAGACATTCTCCCAAAATATCATATCTCGACGTTTCATGCCTTTCCAAATCATTTTCAAGCAAAATTAGAGAATCGAAAAATTGTCCGATTACAAAGCTCCCATTCGAAAGCAAAAATAGCCAAAGTACTTGAATATCCTTAAATTTCGACGATTACAAAAATATCCTTCGAAAGCAAAACCAAAAGACCTGAACTCACCTTGAAAATGTGCTTTAACAAACGGCATGAGCCACAGCACAAGCTTCAGACTCCTCCCCGCAAGCACGAGAATCGTGCTAGTAATCGTCTTCAGCCCAGCGACGTGCATGGCCCCAGCCCCGAGGACAAGCTGACAGCACCTCGAGTTGTAGTGTCTCAACAGCTCCGCCAGTTGTCTCCCCACAGCACCCGAGAGTGCCTTCAGCTCCTCAGCAGTCTTGCAGTACTCGTGAATCATCTGGATGAGCATCAACGCCGTCCCCACGACCGCAAACTGCTCCTCTCCCACAAAAATACAGCTCCCCACTTCGCCCGCCCCTGCGGCCACCTCCTCGCCCACCGGAAACCTCCGATTCTCGAAGATAAAAGTGACAAGCCTCTGGAATTCCTTCGGCACTTCCGCCTGTTTCCAACGCTCAGACTCCAGCAGAAGCCCCAATTTGCTCTTTCTCTCGTTGTGAAACCGTTGCACAAATTTGCTGGCTTGCGCCTTGAAGGCAGACCTCAACGCCGTGCACTGCTTCCCACATATTCCCTCACAAGTCTCAGTGAATCCCTCAACCATTCCAGCAAGCTGACAAACCTGATTTAGGATAATTCAAAGCATATAAAGTTATATGACAGTCTGAAAAATGCACATTCAGTCGTTGAGTCAAATGGGGAGAAATAAATTTGAAATGCCCAAAAAAAGAATTATTCATTATTCATAATTTTTTATAGGGGAGAGTGAGGCAAAATGAAACAGCCGAAAAACGACTATTTGACGTAATTCAATAATTTTCTTTTTGCTATCAAATATCTGATAGAATCTGCGCAAAAAATAAACAGCATTTTAACGAGAATAATTCCTTTGAATTTTAATAGAATTCCAATGGAATTTTCTAGCGAATTCGCCAAAGTTTTCGATTGAATTTTTTCATACGTGCTATTTAATAATCACAGACAAAAAATGAATTCTTAAGGCTTAGCGTGATCTTGGTTATTTTGATAATCTGAAATGATCTCCAATTGCTATTCAGTTTTACATAGCCCTGGAGTCTCCAAAAATTATGATTGTACAATCAAAAAAACGTTGAAAGAAAGCTGAATATTTTCAAAGAGCGTTTTTGAATAATATTGGGAAATAAACTCAATAGGGAGAAAATTGCAAATTAATAATTTGATGTATCTAACAGCCGCCAGTTCGTTAGTTACCATGATAAATTATCCATTCACTATTTCCTCTCTATCGGACTTATTTCTTAATCTTTATTAAAAACGCTCTTTGAAAATGTTGTTTTTTTCCACTTTTTTGATTGTATCATAATTTTTAGGGACAATCGAATGGAAATTGTGGTATATTTTAGATTATGAAGATGGAAAAACAATCGAGATAACGTTCGAAAGATAATCCACCCGAGCCTTAGGTCGATTTTGACTATTCCCCAGTTTTCAATGAATATCCCGAAATCTGAGGGAGGTAGCAAAATTTTTGTCATAATCTTTTTTGCAGTCCTCAATTCACTCCACAAAAAAGGTTATAACAAAAATTTCGTTATCTTCCTTAGATTCAGAGACGTTCCTCGAAAACATAGCTAAGAGCTAAGTCGACTGAAACCGCTTTACCACTGCACAACTGAATGGTTTTTAGGCCAAATGACGCCCACCCGAATTCCCCCTCACCAATTCCATAAATCCAACAAACCTGAGCAGCAGTAGCCTTGTCACTCAGCCAGGACCCCTTCTCACTCCAGCCCTCCCTCTCCCCCTTCCCTTCCGGCGTCCTTTCCCTGTCAACCTGTCCCTTGTCAGCATCCCCCCCAGCTGCCAACAGATTCCCCAGCCTCTCGTGACAGTAATCACAGACCGACGTCATCATGTCAGACAATTTAGTAACGACCCTCGAGTGCTCTTCAGTGGTCAACCGCCTGTCCAAGATGAGATTGTCCTCAGCAGGCCCCACTGACAGATCCACCGTGTCCTTCATGACTTCGTAGACAGCTCTAACTCGATGCAACAAATACGTCAACGATTGTATAGTACTCTGGAGGAGGGCCAGCCTCTCAGGAAGGGACAGTCCCCCCACCTCGAGAGCTGCTGCCTGTTGATCACTGCAGCAGTCACTGGCAGCCAGTGCCTCGATCACCCTCTGCTTCGTGACAGCTCTGATTGTCGTTATGGCTTCCTCCTTGTAGGTGTCCACAAACTGAAAGTGCTTTTGCCGTAGGAGACCTGAGATTATCGAGACTAGTTTATCCCCATCGAGGACTGTTGGGTCAGGGGTCAGGGGACGATTCAGATCAGCTGTTGAGTATCTCTCGAACTCTGTGGAGAGCATTTTGTCGACTAGTCTCTCCATCTCTGTCAGCTGGGAGCTCAAGTGCCTGAAGCTTTGGATGCCATTGAGCTCCTGGTGGAGGATCTCCTGAGTCGTTGAGATCAGGTCCAGCGCTGCCACGTAGTCTGGGGTCGACAGCAGCAGCTGGATCATCGGTTGGCTCTGGTGGACTGTTGCCATCAGCTTCAGCTTCTCGTGGACGAGCAGGCGATTGCAACGAGATCGCTCCAGGCGCAGGATGTTCAGGGAGTCTTGGACCAGGGTCTTGTCGATCTGGTGGATGTTACTGCGGAGGGCTTTCAGGACTGTTATCGTCTGGGTCAGCTGCTCCATCAGGGCGTCGTGGGAGGTCATCGCTATGAAGAAGGCTTGGGACTTTGAGGCCACTTGCTCAGCGATTCTCACCTCGATGATGTCGAGGTAGTGACTCAGCTTCTCCTGGAGGGTCTTCACGTGGGTTACTATGTTGGTGGAGGGGTTCAGGAGGCCTGAGGTCGTGAAGGGGAAGACTGTGCTGAAGATCGAGGGCGTGGAGAGGTCCAGGGAGGGGGTCAGGAAGATCTTGGGGATGCTTCCTAGGTCGAACTGGGAGGAACGCTCTGGAAAGAATTTTTTTTGTCAGTTTTTGGGAGAATCAGTCGCAGGATATTTAAGGATATCCAAGTACTTTGGCTAGTTTTCTCCAGTGAAAGGATTTTCTAGTTTTGTAGGCGAACGTCAGAGCTTTCATTCGATCCTAAGTTTCCGGACATTTTAGAATGATTTTATTGTTCAAACTTTGTAGGTCTGAATTTGAATCTCGATATTGAGCCGTTAGAAAACATTTTAAGAATCTGAAAAAAATTGGAAAGCATATTTTTGGAGGAAGATTAATGAAATAATTAAAAAGTTGTTGTTTTTTAACATTACGAACATTTTATATAAATATTTTATAAACAATCAATTTTTCGTACACATTTATGCATGTTCAGAATTTTACCAAAAATACATTTCGTCATGCCTAAAAAACTAAGGTTTCCTAAAGTTTGAACAAATTCAATTATTTATTTATAAATAATGAATGGTTGAAAGAATAATAATTATGTGCAAAATGTAATTTGGATGACGCTGAATATTCATAATTTTTTCAAATTTTTCTCACGCAATTTACTTGATAAATTCCAGGATTGAAAATGGTTGAATTTATAGTGTAGTCTGTCCCAAACCGTAAAAGATATTTGGATATTCTTACGGATATGATTTTATTATTTAAACTTTGCAGGGCTAAATTTGAAAAAAAAATCTGAAAAAAAATTAGATAGTTTACTTTTGAAGGAAGATTGATAAAATAATTCAAAAAATACAATTTTTTAAAATTACGAACATTTTTTATAAACAATTTTTAAAGAATCAATTTCCCAACATGAAAATCATTTGTTGGGAATCATAACAAATTTATTCATGTTCAGAATTGGACCAGAAATGAATTTCATGCCTAAAAAAATTAGGTTTCCGAAAATTTCAATTAGTTATTTATAAACAACGAATGTTAAAAAAAATAATAATTCTGTGCATAATGTAATTTAATGATGCTGAATATTCATGATTTTTGTTTCAAATTTTGCTCATGCAATTTAATTGATAAATTTGATATTTGAAAATGGTTGAATCTATAGTGGCCTGTACCAAACTGTAAAAGATGCTTGGATATCTTTAAATGGAAGGGGACAAAATGTAAAGACACGAGACGTTATACAATAAATAAATTAACTTCGTTAAACTACTCGCCCCAAAACAAAAAAAAACAATAAAAAATAAAAAAAATTACCTAATGATTTTGATGATTTCTTCAAACTAGAAAAATTCGATGTGTCATTGCCGGGTGAATTAGGCCGTCCCCCACTGCCCCTCGAGTGTTTCCTATACCTCCTAACAATCTTCTGCATGTAACTATCAAAATGATGCATCGTGATATTGGGAAGATAAGGACTCTTTGGAATATCAACTTTTTCGATAAATGCATCGCCCCATGTTTTCGTGAGGAAGTTAGTCTGCTTCCCTTTACGTGGATCATTGAGTACAGCTGGTAGATTCTGCACAGCTGAGTAGACAGTCCACTGGGGGGGCAGTGAGTCATTAATTTGGCCATTGGTTTTACGCTGCTGTTGGACAGCAGCGTGCTTTGTTGCATGCATTATGTAATCCTTGTCGGAGACACCTTCCAAGGGTAATGATGAACACACGTCGTTGTACCCATAACGACAGACGTAGGAACCACCTTCGATTGTACAATGTTGCTCTCGTAAGTGTCTGAAATGACCAGGTCGACGTAAAAAATTGAATTGAATTGTTTCAGTACAACCACGGCCCCTATTAAATTATTTTCTAAATTGTGGCTGGGTAACTGCTAATGAATTTAAGCTACTTTGAATCAACTCATATATTATTATGGATTTTTGCGTAGATGTACCGGACTCCTCATTCGACATCTCCCTCCGTACACTGAGAGAAAAACGAACAAGCTCTCAAACAAGTCGTGTTTGGGCCAACGAATTTGTTAGTTGAGAATTTCCAAAAAAATAATTGTTTGGTTAAAATTTGCTAGAATCCTACTAAATTTCAACTTCCTATCTCAATTTTTGCTTCCGGATGGAAACATTGTAATCATAAATTTAAGTTTTGAATTTTTTGTGTTATTGAATTAGAGAGTCGAAAAATCGACCGCTTACAAAGCTTCCATTCGGAAGCAAAAAGGTTATCACGAAAATTTCGTGATCTCCCTTAGAGTCGGCGATATTCCTCGAAAACTCAGCTAAGGGCTAACTCAACTTAAACCATGTCACCCCCTCGCTACTGAAATGCATGTGTATTTCAACAATTGAATTGCCAAGCTACTCATCATTATTCAGTTCCTCTATTTCTACTTCTCAAATTACCTTCATAGACTCAGAATTCAACTGAATCCGAGGAAAGAATAAATTATGAATTATGAATGGAAAGAAAAAAAAAGAATTGAATTTTTAATCAGGTGCGAGAGGAGAATGGGAAATAGGGGAGGGTGAGGTAAAATGGACACTTTAGACTTTTTTAAAATTATTCATAACTCAGAAACAAATTTATCAATTAAGCTCAGTTTAGGCTGGCCACAAAGGGAAAGAATTGTTCTTTGTATTGAAAAACAAAAATATTGAATTTTATCAACATTTCAACCCCTCATTAACATTTAAAAAAAAGTCAAGTGTCCGTTTTACCCCAACCTCCCCTACTTTGATACCATAAATTGGATTTCATGGTTTCGATCAGTTTCAATGAAGAATTTTAGGTTAGGAGAAATTGTCAAGTGATTTTAGAACCCGAGATTGAAAATTCAATGACTCCCATATTTTTTTGAAGTGTAATCATGTGGCTAGTTATGCAGCTGTTTGACATATGTATGCAATGACCTACCTAACGAAATCCTGAATACGTTTGAAGGTTAGGTGTGAGCAATATTCACAGATAATAGTGGCGATTGTCTCCGGTGTTTTCACTATTTTTGCCATTTCTCAAAGGTCCTCTCCACAATTCACTTCTTCAACTCATTTGGTGAGAGAATTATTTTTCACTCAATTTACATTTTCGTAGTTGGGTGCGATAAGCACACGTATGCTCAGATTACCCGATGTGTGTACATGACTAAACATGTAAAACTAGGTGGGAAACGTCACCCGGGGTGCGTTGGAACCTCATGACCGACTGACAGTAATTATAGTAAGGTAGGGAAAAGGAGGCAAAATGAAACAGTCAAAAAACGACTGTCTGACGCAATTCAAGCAAAACAAAATTTTTTTTTCATTAAATTTTTTTTTCCATTCCTGAGAGTAGGGATGGGCGATGTTTGTCGATTAATCGAAAACATCGATTTTCCATGCCCAAACATCGATGTCTTTCATACGATGTTTTCAATGGCCGATTAATCGATTTTCGATGCTTTTTTCCAAACATCGATGTTTCTGACCGAACTAACAAAATTTTTCATTTTTTTGTCGAATAATAATGTTGATTGAGAATAAACAAAGCAATAATTTATCCGCAATCAGAAGTAATTATTTTCTACAGTATCTATAGGTGCGTTTCGCAATCGAAGTAGTCGCAGTAACAGTACTGCAACCCTATTCAATTTTGCTTGACTGCAGCTACGGTGTAGTTGATTCCGAAACGCACTCTTGTTATAAATGATATGTTGTAAATGATAAGTGAACAAGTCCAGTCGTCTATTGTTTTTTAAATTTAATTTTTTTTTTATATTTCATAATTATTGCAGCTAACGTCCAGCAACGGAAAACAAGAAATTTTTTCAAATAATCAAAAACCCCATTACGAGATTCAAAATTTAACTCTCCAGCTGTAGTTATTCAATTATATTTTTCAATAAAAACGAGAAGAAAAAAAAAATTATTGTTAAAAAATGTTGTTTTAAAATTTTTTTTGCACGCCATGTCGAGACTCCCTCTTTCATTCGGACCCAAAAGAACATTCACATTTTGTTTGAAATCTCTATTATGAAATTTGGTTTTGAACTCTGGTGTAAAAGTTGAAAAGCAGCGTTGTGACAACATTGTTCAGTGGGGTCTAGGAGTCTCCCCTAGTTCAAAAATCATTATCAATTATCATTATCAATTATCAATTATTAACGTTTCACCATCAATTATTAATTAATGATCAATATTTCTAATATTTATAAATGAAAAATTAATCATTTAGGGCTAAAATTCGAAATTGAAAAATAGAAAAAAAAATTCAAGCAAGTTCCCGATTATAATGAAGATTATACAATTTTGATGAATAATTTTTTCTTTGCTTTTCGAATATTACACTCAACGACTCATCGGGAGTTAATTTATACTACTTTAATTCAAAGAAATTTACGCATTGAACATGTTATTCTTGAATGTTATTCCTCAAATAATTTTTTTACACCAGCGAATTATTGTTAGCATCGCTGTAGAGATTGACACCAGTGACGGTTAATATCGGATTCGAGAAAAAATTTTCATGGTCCTGGGGAAATTGGGAATATTGTTGCTGATTTCTTTGAGTCTCTAGAGCTATCAATTTCTGTCGTTTCTCTTCCATGAGTCTATCCCGATGTTTGTGGATATAGTCGCAAACGTTTGGTAGACCCATTATCACACAAGCAGCGAGACCCGAACGGAAGAAGTTCATGTCAGTGGCTTCGTACCTACAGAAATGATTTCAATTCGTTTTTTAATGGGAGAAAAAAATTGAAAAACTGCAGAGGGAAAATAAAGAATTCACCATTCGTTGGTTCTTTCGTCGTAACATTCAACATGAAACATTGTACTCATACCGTTGTACCCTCCGATAGCAAAAATCATGTCGTCAATTACTGCAATGGCAAAATTACTCCTCGGATTGTACATTTCAGGAATATGCTGCCATCTGTTGGTACTGGGATCGTATTTTTCGCCACTTTTCTTTCTCGCGTTTCCGGCAAAACCTCCTTAATTAATTGAATTACATACATGAATCATCAAGATTAATCCTGGAGTGTTCACACCTCTCCGTATCTGGTCGCGTGATGAGCGCTGCGCCGTTCCGCGTATTTTACCATTTTGAGAAAAAAAAAAGTTAAAAAAAATGATGTATTTTTTATTAAACGAGTAACTTTGAACTTCCAACTAACAACTAATATCAGTATAAAACGAGAAAAGTGAAAACATTATTCAAAAATTGATTTCCATTCGGTGCGAAAATTTGACATTTAGAGGTTAAACACAGAGATTTTGTCCGAGTCGAATTTTTAAGGAATTTTAATTTTTGATCGGTGCTAAGATGCACAGAACAAAAATTGTTTAAATGTTTGACATGGTGGAAAGTAGGAATTCCAATTTTTTCAAATTTTTCTCAACAACGTCTCAGCGTAAAAAATAAAAATCAAGACAGAACGGCACTCGTGCCATGACGCGACCGATCGAGGGTTAATGGAGAGAAATCGGTTAGATTTAACTCTAGTTGGTCGCTATATAAGAACTTGTGATTGGTCACCTCCGTGGGGATTTCGCGCCGAGACACGCACAAAATTAGAATTTTTAATAGTATTAAAAATTTCTGAACATTATTGAAAAGATGTGGAAGTTTTCGATCGAATCGGCGACGAACGAAGAATTTTAAAATTTCTATAGAAATCCAATAGAATGGTGTAGCAAATTCGTTAGGGGGTTTCGCTCAATTTTCGTCGATTTCATTGAAAAAATTGCGCATCTTTTCTGCGTTTTTTTCCAATAGAAATATTGCAATCCCAACTCGAAAATTACCTATAGCATAAACATATCCGTGATAGGAAATACAAGAAAGTCCACTCCTGCGTGACCTCATCGACGCTATCATAGTCCACTGATTAGTGTCAGGATTATAAACTTCAGCTGTACTCAGACACTCGTGTCCATTGAACCCTCCCACGATGTAAATTTTATCTATCCCCAAAAAATCGAAAAAAAAACATTAAGTCCCGACAACAGTATCGAATACAATGATCAATACACGCACAAAAACAACAGAAAACACTAGTGAATTCGCTGGAAAATTCTATTAAATTTTTGCTGTGACTTCGCAGCTTTTCCACACATTTTCAATTCTATTCAATTTAAAAAAATAGAATAATATCAATAGAAATTATTCTACGGAAGGAATCAATGGAATTAGATATTTCTGTATTTTTCTCTCAGGGTATTTTCTATAGAAATTGCTGGACATAAATTTTCTGCCTTTTTTAGGCTGTTCTTTTCTCCTTATTAAAAAAATCAAACAAAATAGCCTGGGGAAATTCCACCGAGAAATTTCTATAGAAAATATATCAATAGCATGAATTGTATAAGAGCAGATCCAATTTTATTGATTTTCTCCATAAATATTCTTTAAATACGAATATTTTTTATTAAACATTTCTATTGAAAAAACCAGTGGAAAAGGTGTGGAATTTTCTATTGAATCATCAAAAAATTAATAGAGGTTTTAATCTAATAGAAATCCAATGAATTCCTAGAATGTCACGTACAAAAAAAATTCATAGGAAAACCTAGCAAATTCGAACTTTTCATTAGTTTTCGGCTGATCCTATTGAAAAACACCGCATCTGCGTGTTTTTTTCAATAGAAAGCAGAAGCGAAGTGGTAAAACGGTCTATGTCGACTTTGATTATTGACCAGTTTTCAGTGAATATCCCGGAATCTAAGGAAGATAGCAAAATTGTTGTTAGAAAGTTGTTTGAAATATAGTCATCATTTTATCAGTTCAGCGGGGAATTATGTCGGTAATCTTCGAAATCAATCGGAACCCTTCGGGTCAACAGTCAAGAGTCAACGAATCACCCGGAAAGGTAGTAGTACGACATAGTCAGAGTAATCGCTCGGCAGTTCAACAGCCATGTAATCGATTATCAACTCAGTTATTAGTTCAGTCCATCAAACGGACAGGATAGTGAATCAACAGCCGCTAAGTCGGGGTTGTAAACACAGTGCCAGAGGACAATACATCGAGTGTTGTGAGTGCTCGGGAGTGGTTGTGCATCATGGTAGCCCCTCGACGCTTGGGCCAGTGAGCCAAGCAGCAGGCGACCGCCAGGACTCATCGCAGTCGATAACATCGACTGCATCAACAAAATCTTAACAGTCGGTAACCCCCCAGCAGTCGGTAACCAATCGACTCTCAACAGAACTCAACACAGAAACTTATCATATCAGACAAGGACACGGGTACCGAGAAGAAAGACAAACACTCAACAGGATGAGAGTAACGAGAGAGTTACTCCTCCGATTGCAGAAAATAATCCAGATAATCAACAACAGGAGACTGAGGTGACAGATACCTCAGTAACAGAAGTCAAAGAGCCTCCAGTCAACACTGGAACGATCCCAAAGCAGACAGTCAACAAAACAGATGATCTCTCTCTCTCTCAAAGGACCCTCAACAAATCCAGTACGTCAACCAGAGACCTCCAGGTCTTCAAGAATTCAGGATGAGATAGCTAAAATTCAAGGTCAATACTTTAACAAAAATTCAACTAGAACTACACCAATGTGAAAGGAATATTTTTGACACCACACTGGAGGAGTTGGAGAGCCAGAAAGAGATCGTCGAAGGAGAGTGGACCGAATTCGTCTCTCTTCAGGAGAAATTGCTCGAGCACCTCACACTAAATAATGAGTACATCACTGAGAGACTGTATGAGCAAGCTGCGTCAACAAAAAGGCAATGCCTCAGAAGCATCGGTCAACTGAAGGGTCAGCTTGCAAGAACTAGAGAGGACATCACCAAAGGCAAGAAGAAGGGACAGACAAAGAATACAGTGACAGAAGAAGAAGACAGTGACAGTGATGAAGATTGGGGCAAGTCGAAAAAAGTTACTGGTGGAGCAAAAAAAGGAGGTGGTAAGGGCAAAGGTGGTTATACTCGAGCAATTACACTATCACCTGAAATGGCTGCAGTGGTTGGTGCTGACCAGATGGCTCGACATGAAGTTGTTAAAAAAGTGTGGAGTATCATCAAGGGGAGGAATCTTTATGACCCTAAAAATAAACAGTTTGCCATTTGTGATGAGGAACTCATGAAGGTTATTGGAGTAAAGCGTTTCAGAACCATTGCTATGATGAAATATCTCAAAAATCACTTTGTAGATTAATAGTACAAGGAACTCATAGTACTCATAGTACAAGGAACCAGGGGAAGTACGAGCAGACAGCGATTCAACAGACAACGAATGAAGTCAGTTTATTCACCATCTCATTGATCATGTCCAACAATAGAGCCAGCACATCAACAGCAGTAGTGAACTTCAACAATCAGAGATCATTGAGATAGAAGAGAACATCAGCAATCAGCAGAATAATCAACTCAAGTAGAGAAGAGTGGAGAGCAACTCAGCAGAATTACTCCAATCCAGTAAATCACAACGCCTTGATCTTCGGAAATCTGATGGAGAATCATCTCAGCGGGAAGAGTTTAATAATCCTTTCCAACCAACTGAAAAAAGGTACATCACCCAGACCAGACTCCAGAGCATCAATATCAGCAGAGAACCTCATTGAGCAGATAATCGATCATCTACTGAAATAATCTGTAGTTGATGAAGACCTCAAGCAGTTCGAATTGAATTTTGGAGAACTCCAAGGAAATTAAGAGCCTCAAGCAGCTGATAAGACTTATGGAATCTTGCGCAAGAGGCATCAACACAGTAAGACGTTCAACTCAGCATCAGCAGACATAAACATCTTCAAGTTCTTCAGACAATTCATTAACATCCCCACCACCAGTGGGACAGGGACAGCAAGCAGACATTCAACAAGAGACAAGCGAGTGAATTGCAATCAAGAGTTGTAATTCAACAGCAACCTCATTGATCATCCTCAGCATCGAAGTCCAGGGTCTTCAGAGATGACCGAGAGCCTCAACAATCAGCTAATCAATGAGAGAGCAGAGAATCAACCAACCAGAAGACCATCAACAGCAGAAGCTAAGGGGAAACCAGAGATTCCAGGACTGAGAGTTAAGTATCATTTTCCTATTATCATTATTATGGCAAGTGATACATCTCTCACCCTGTGTTTCTCCCCTTAGCAATCATCAATAACGAGCTCAACTTCGAATGAGGGAATTTACGCCTCTCTCGAGTCGTCAGAAGGCTCATCAGAAAGCTCAACAGAAGGTAGGACAGCACCAGCAGGTCGTCAAGTGCCCATCACGTGGAGTCACGACCTCAGAGAAACAGATAATCCATCAACTACACCTCCAAGGAAGGACGTTGGAGAGAAGGAGAATTGATGAAATCAATCTAGATCACAATAGCAGAGGGAGGCTAGGCAATCTTCAACCAGACGAATGGGCTGAAGAAGCAAAATTCAACACCCACACAGTTAAGAAACAGCCTCGCATGACAGCAAGAATTGGAATAAACCGATTCAAGAATCCTGGTCTAATCAACACTATCAGAGGGACTGACGACTAAGGCGGTTCATCTCGTCACGTCCAGACATCAAGCAGAAAAGGAACACGTTGGCGCCAACACAAAGCAATGATTGAAAGTACTAATACGTACAATCAATTGCAAAGATTGTTCAGCGAGGGTATTTCTAGTGCGCACATGGAAACCTTCAAACGAGCAACTGATAGAGCTTCACCAAATAGCAGGGACCCAGGAAAAATCATCAATTCAACATTCAACATAGAAGAAAAAGCAGAGCAACCAACGACCAAATGAGCAACGAGCAGAGAGTAAATGTGCACTGTATCATTCGATTTCAGTCAAAGGACATCAGCATCAGAGCTCAGAGAATCACCATTCAAAGACTCACATCAATTGCAATAAATATCAATATCAATATCATCATCCCTGATAATGAATGCCCCCGGGGTGTTTGAAACATAGTCAGCATTCTATCAGTTCAGCGGGGAATTAAGTCGGTAATCTTCGAAATCAATCGGAACCCTTCGGGTCAACAGTCAAGAGTCAGCGAATCACCCGGAAAGGTAGTAGTACGACATAGTCAGTCAGTTAGAGTAATCGCTCGGCAGTTTAACAGCCATGTAATAGATTATCAACTCAGTTATTAGTTCAGTCCATCCACTCAGTAGAAATGTTATAGAATTTCAAAATTAGAGTCAAATCAACGTAGATTTAGCTATTAACAAGTTAGTAGATTCTAAAGCTAATAGATTTAGAATTAACAAGTATTATAGTTTCTCAACGAATTAAGTACATCAGCAGTGAATTATCGAAACATTAGAGTAGGATCAACGGAAGGCGCGTGTCGACGCGTCTCTCAACGTGTACAGTTCCTCACCATTTGAGTTAGATTCAATCGTTACAGCAATTATCGATAGACATTTATCAAAGACATTTAATAGTGACTCAACAATAAATTATCAATTTAGGCAATATTCATTTGAGATCTCAACGAACTAAATTTGAGTAACAAGTGTATAAAGTGTATGCAGTATTTTACGACGTGGTTCGATCCCACAATTAAACCGTGATTTTATGAAACAGTGTTAGAATTCATTTTCCGGCCTCACCCCTAATCACACCCCCACAACCACCCTAAACGTAGCTCCTCACCAAACAAAAGTTTTTTGTAGCCCTCAATTTGCTTTACAAAAAAGATTATTACGAAAATTTCGTTATCTCTCTTAGATTCTGAGATATTCGTCAAAAACTCAGCTGAAACTTAAATCGACGTGAACCGTTTTACCGCCTCACTACTGAAATGTTCAAAAAATTCTATGGAAATAATCAAAAGACTTTGATTTCTCTATACAACTTATCCATTTGAGAAAATTTTTTCAATGAAAAAAAAAAAGAAAAATCGAGTGAAAAAAAAAGAGAAAATTAATGTCGAAGAATTCCTACAGGAAATGTACCAATAGGACAAGTTGCATAGAAATACGAAATTCTACCGATTTATTCTATAAAATAGTTTCTATTGGACAATTTCTATGAAAAATGTGTGCATTCAAGCTGCGGAATTCTTCAATGCAATTGGCCGAAAACTAATAGAATTTTCAATTGAATTTCAACCAAATTTTCGATCGAATTCGCTGGGTTTTTCTATGAAATTTTATCGTATATTTTTCCATGGCCCTTTATCATACCACAGAAAAAAACTTGAATTGAGTATATCTTATACCAGAAACAAGTATATGCATAAACCTGAATAAAAATATATTTTTCTTGATTCAAGTATATTATATTTATACTCCAATGGGGGATGGGTATTTCAATTCGAGGATAATTATTTCGTATCAGCCCGCGTTGTACCAAGCGCTCTCAAGTGTAATATAAGGGTCAGACACTAGATGGTGAGAATATAAGGGTCAAAAAGTGGAGGTTAAAAAATGAGGGTCAGAATATTAGAGTCAAAAACTGAGGGCCTGAATATAAAGGTGAAGGAATGAGGGTCAAAATATCAGGATTAAAAAATTGGGGTCAGAATATAAAAGTAAAATGACCCTGAAGTTTGCAGACAAAAATCTTCAGTAGAGCATATCTGATGAAGTAATTGAGCAATGAGAAAATTTCAAATTTCAATTTGTTGGGTGTAACGAAATCTAATCGTGATGGTGGCTGAATATGTAAATAAATGAATTAGGGGTTGATTTCTTCAAAATTTAACTATGGAAAACCATTGACACGGCATATCTCACTCCGGAATTATTTTATTGGAAAAAAAAACATGGTCACGATTTTCATTCTACGAAATTTTGACGANGTGGCTGAATATGTAAATAAATGAATTAGGGGTTGATTTCTTCAAAATTTAACTATGGAAAACCATTGACACGGCATATCTCACTCCGGAATTATTTTATTGGAAAAAAAAACATGGTCACGATTTTCATTCTACGAAATTTTGACGAGATTTTTGTCCTTTTTTTCTGGTCCTATCGGTTAACGTTAAATCCGCTGTAGAACACTAAATCTTTGATAAGCTCCATTATTCATCCAAATGATCCGATCGAAAAAAGAAAAAGCATCACGTTTGAAGAAAGTATAAATCTTCTTGTGATGTTGTTTGTTTTTTGTAGTAAATGTTTCATTAATGATATATGCAATGTTTTTCACGAGGGAAAACATCAACACAGGATATCTACAAAGAAGATACATAGATTGGGACAAAAAACAAATGAAACGTTGAATTACAATAAAAACTCAACGTGAAATTTTTTTTTTTCGATTTCTCTTCGATATTTCCATCAAAAATGATGGAATTACGAAAATAAATACGATCAACATCGGATATCTTCTACAAAAATGATTATATTCTTAAAAAATCGGCATTTATACATGTTGTTCTTGAAACCTCTCCCGTGAGTTTCTTCTTTTTAGGGCTACGCACGAGACGAGACTTTCGCCAGTCTCGTCTCGATCTCAGAAAATATCCAAATTCCCAGTATCGTCTCGGTCTCGGTTAAGAGAATATCGTCTCGGTCTCGTGAATGTAAAACTTAGAAAATAGGAAAAATCATTTTTCTTCAAAAAGTCACAAAGAGATGGTCAAACTTCATCAAAGGTCACAGAAGGAAGGTCAAATTTCACGGGGGTCACGAAAGTAACAAGGGGCTGGTCAAATTTTACGAGGGTCAAACATCACGAGAGTCTTTAGAGGATGGTTAAATTTTCCGAGGGTCAAACATCACGAGGGTCTCAACGGGATGGTCAAACATCACGCGAGTCACGTAAGTCACAAGGGAATGGCCAAACTTCACGAGGGACATGTGGGTCACAATGGAATGGTTAAATTTCACGAGAGTCAAAAATCATAAAGGTCACAAAGGGATGGTCAACCTTCATGGCCGTCACGAGAGTCACAAGGGTGTCACATTCAACACTCGTGAAATTTAGTCATTGCATTGTAAATTTTACGAGAAATTTAGTCTTAGAGAAATGTGAAGACAAAAAGAATGATAAAAATAATGTGCGAATGTTTGAGAAAGTCCGAGCATTTTCTCAAATTTTCTAGAAAATCGGAGTTTTTTCGACAACCAAGAAAGTTCCCCAAATTTCCAGTAAAACCGTAGTTTTCTCCAATTTTCCAGTTTTGGGAAAACTGGATAGTTTTCTTGAATTTTTTAGAAAATTGCAGGATTTTCTCGAATTTTCTAGAAAACCCGAGAATTTCCCTCAGGATATTCGACCCTCGTAAAATTTGACCATCCCCTCGTGATCCTCGTGATGTTTGACTCTCCTGGAGTGCAATCATCCTCTTGTGACCCTCGTAATCCTCGTGACCCTTGTGAAATTTGACCATCCTCTTGTGATCCTCGTGAAATTTGAGTATCTCCTCGTGACTCTTGTGATGTCTGAGTCTTGCGAAATTTGACCATCCCCTTATGACCCTTGTAATCGTCCCGATTCTTTACCCTTGTCAAATTTGACCCTCCCCTCATGATCTTCGTGATGCTTGATCCTCGTGAAATTTAACTATCACCTTGTAATCCTCGTAATCCTCGTGATTTTTGCGACCCTTATACAATTTGCCCATCCTCTTGTGACTAGAGTTTCTAGAGCTAGCTCTTTCTTCTCTGTGACATATTTCTTTGCCATTTCCTCGCAAAATACACTTTGTTAAACGATTAGATATAAGAAATGCAGCGTCATGACTATAGCATCGATTGTAGATCCATGAGAATAATAATTATAAGCAAAGTAACGAATATCACGTAACAATTGGGAGAGAATGTGAAGTGTGATTTTTTTTCCTTTCAACATCATTGTTCGTATAGTAGATATCCGGTATTAAACGTATTTATTTTCGTAATTCTACTATTTTTCATGGAAAGAATGAAGAGAAATTGAAAAAAAAAATTCACATTGAGGTTTTATTGCAATCCAACGTTTCATTTATTTTTTGTCCTAAACTACTTATCTTCCTCGTAGATATCCTCTGTTGATGTTTTCCCTCATGAAAAACATTGCATATATCATAAATGAAACATTCATTACAAAAAACAAGAAACATCACGAGAAGATTTATAATTTTTTCAAACGTGATGCTTCTTCTTTTTTCGATCGGATCATTTGGATGAATAATGAAGCTTGCCAAAGATTTAGTGGTCTACTGCGGATTTAACGTTGACCGATAAGACTAGAAAAAAAGGACAAAAATCACTTCGAGATTTCGTAGAATGAAAATTGTGACCATGTTTTTTTTCTAATAAAATAACTCCGAGGTGAGATATGCCGTGTCAATGGTTTTCCACAGTTGAATTTCGAAGAAATCAACCCGTAATTTATTTGTTCACATATTTAGCCACCATCACGATTAGATTTCGTCACGCCCGACAAATTGGAACTTGAAATTTTCTAATTGTTCAATTTCCTCACCAGATATGCTCTGTTGAAGATTTTTGTCTGCAAACTTCAGGGTCATAAAGTGAAAAATGTGGATGTCAGGCAATGAGGGTCATATAAGGGCTAAAAATGGTGATCAAGCATCATATATGACACCCACTTTTTTTACTTTTATATTCTGACCCTAATGTTTTGACTTTAATATTCTGACCCTCACTTTTTAACCCCCACTTTTTGACCCTTATATTCTGACACTTAGTGCCTGACCCTTACATTACACTTAAGAGGGCTTGCTACAACCCGGCCTGATACAAAAGAATCATCTTCGAATTGAAATACCCATCCCCCCCCTAAAATATACTTGAATCAAGTATAGTTTATACTGAATTCAGGTATATTTTTTTCCGTGTACGTGTAATTAATTTCAACGAAAATTTAACTGTTCAAAGTAGTAGCACTGGCATCAGATCTCTGTCGATTCATGGAGGCAATGAGTGACCACTGGTTCTCCTTGTAATTGTATCTCTCCGCGGTATTGAGCCTAAAGTGTCCATCGTACCCTCCCATTGCATAAATCACGTCATTAAGGACAGCAACACTGACGTAACACCTCCTGGCATTCATAGGGGCTACTTCCCTCCAGACTTTGGTAACAGCATTGAAGCAGCGACAGCTATTGAAGTAGCTTTTAGTATTTATGTTCGTTGCATTCTGTAGGCCACTGCTGAAGCCACCGATGACGTAAATATTGAAACCAATGGCTGCTAATCCGTGGTAGGCACGACCTCCGATTGGATCCATTTCGGCTAGCTTCAAGAGAGGAATTCAAACCCGTTTAATGAAAAACAAGTGGGGTGGGCAACCCCCTCCCCATGGGGAGAGAAAAGAATCGGAAGTAGTCTGGCGATCGCAAGACGTTTTCCGATGATTCCGACGAAGGGTGCCCCTTGCGTGAAAAAATCGGGAAAATTCCGATCTCACATCCATATCGATACAGAATTTTCGAAACGATCCAATGATACAGACTTCAAAAAATCCCGACAATTTTCAAAACTCTCCTCAATCAATTACAGTAAACTTCTAATGGTCTAATATGGACGTAACTGTGAGGAAGCGAATTAGGAGAGCGTAACTGTATCAGATGAAATTGATAGAAAAATGATTTTTCCTGCAAAAAAAACCTTTTTATTTCAACTTTAAAATGGTCCATTTAGCCCAAAACCTCCCTATTTCTATTTCCTGTAGTCTCGAGATAATTTGATTTCGACGCATAGAATAATTTCTTACATTTGGTAGTCATTTTACCGGTTTTCTTGAGAGTTTTACCATAGATTCGATTCTGTTGAAATGTAAAATTGACGGCGAAAAAAAATACATTTTCTTGTGCGCCGAAGGGAAAATCTCGGAGTTCACTTATCGTATGAACTCTGGACTGTTCACCCTACACTGAGGAAAAAAATAGCTTTGTCAAAAAGCTACGAAATTTACGTTTAGGTTTCTCTGTGTGTAAGTTTTTCAAGAAATTTCGTGCATCGCGTATGAAAAAATTCAATAGAAAACCCTGGCGAACTCGCTACACAATTTTACTGAATTTTTATTGATTTCTGGTTGACTAACTGAAATGTTCAATAGAAAATAGTCTATAAAAAAGTCAATATAATTAGATTTTTCTATACAATTTCTGTGACTCAAATTTTCCTTTTTTTCATTTTTTTTCATTTAATTTTTATTTCTTTTTTATGAAGAAAATCAAGCAAAAAACTTGGAATATTTCTACTGAGGAAAGTTAAGTCAAGTTAAGTTGCAATAGAATAAGTTGCATAGAAAAATCTAATTCTAATTCATTTACTATAGAATATTTTTTATCGAATATTTCAATCGAATTGGCCAAAAACTAATAGAAAGTTCAATAGAAATGCAATAGAATAGTCTGACGAATTCATTAGGATTTCGTATTAAATTTTTTCGTGCGTAGTAAATTGATTCAACACGACAAAGGAACTCTTCAGGGGAGTATATAACTTTTCGGCAGTCCCAATTTTTTCTCTCTAAATACTGATTTTTATGATCAGAAGTCATATTGGCGTTAAGCGTAAATTACGCTGAGCAAAACGTAATGTACACGGAGAGAAATTTTTTAGAAAAATTCTAGTGCGAGTACTGGAAAAAATCACAATCCACCGGCTGTGAAAAATTCTAGTGCTGCTAAGGTAAAATTTCTTGATATTTCTGGTAAAATTTCTGGGGATTTCTGTGAAATTTTCACAGAAATACGGCGAAAAATTCACGTTTTCCCCAATAAAATTTCTAGTGCCGGCACTGGAATTTTTTCCTGGCCCTCATTTTCCGCCTCTTTTCCCGTGCTAGAACTAGAATTTTTCTACAAAATTTCTCTCCGTGTACGTTTAGGTGTTTTTGTGTGTTCTGCGTCTTGAAACGAATGAAGAAAAAACAATAAAACCAACTGGAATCCAGCGATCAGCCCTAGTATCGTAAGTCTCAATAGCAGAAGTGGTTTTGTTAGCCCTCCATCCTCCAATAGTGAAGAGAATCTCATGGGGAACCCTGGGCCTGGCGATCTCGGGAGTAGCCAGTTCGCCATCCTTCTGGGTGATCATCTCCAGATCATAGAGGAACGTAAGTGTCTCAATGATAATCGGTCTGCATGTCTCCACACCTGCCACATAATGATGCTCCTTCACTCTCTCCAGAAAGTACTGGGTGTCCAACAACCCCAGCCTGATAGTCTTCATGAGCTCCACAATGTGCTGCCTCCTCTCCTCCGGCTTGTGATCTATCCACTTTATCACCAATTCCCACACGATCTCCTCACTCTTAACATTCAACTCATCAGCGCCCACTAATGGCAAAAGTTTGTCAATCGACAGTTCGAGGATCTCTTCATTCCTCTGGGCAACATCAATGAAGTTTCTCATTACGAATGTGTGCGCGTCACTCTCCAATTCACTGCAGAAGTGCTCTTTACCGAATCTCATTACGGATATGCAGTTCTCAGGGGTCAGGTTGTTTTTCAAATACGTGCAGCAGAGCTTTATTATGCCCATTATGCAGAGGTAGTTGGACGTTATCAGGAGGTCACATACGTTGTCGTGGGTCACTTCTAGGGAGCGCAGGTAGGCGTATTTCAGGATTAGTTCCATTATCTCGGAGGTGACACCCGGAAGGCGAACTTCCGTTTTCTCTTCGGTGTAGAAGGACGTGGTGAACAGAGTTCTGAATTTTTTTGAGAAGGACAATGCAACAATTCGTTAATTTTCTTTCAGTTTTTATGCACGCAGGGATTTTTTCATAGAAACACGCATAAAAAAATTAAGGATAGACTACAGTAGAGGCTTCGTCGAGGGGCTGGTCACTCCTCAATCGTGACTCAGTGATTTCCAGAATCAGATGATTTCCTGTGCTTTCCTGTTAATTTCTGTGATTTCGCGAATGATTTTTGTGATTTCTCAATCAACATTAGAAACCATGGTTTCGTTTGATTTCTTGTGATTTCCGTGATTTTTAGAAGATTCCAATGATTTCTTGATTTCCAGAAATAACAGGAGAAATCATGATTTCGGGACCAGAATGGGATATCTATCGATAATGGCAATTTTCTACATGACGTTACAATACATAAGGATGTCAAAAACTTCATAACGTCACATTTCGGGATTGGGTGATTTCGAACGCACCGATACCATAACAAAAATTGTAGAGTTGAAACTGCAAAATCAATTTCGATTTCACACTTATCGATGATTTCTAATGATCTCGGAAATAACTTGATTTCTGTATGATTTCTATTGATTTCCGATGATTGCCTGAAATCTTTAGAAATAATTACCGACAATGGAAATGACTTGATTTCCATTGATTTCTGGTGATTTCTTCCTTGATTTCCAGTCGAGTGGTGCAGTGATTTCCTAAGTGACTAGCCCTTCGGGCTTCGTCTAAGATACCTCTCTATAAGATACCTCGCGTTCCGAGCGCTCGAGGCCTACCCCCCACTCTCGGAACTTTTATCGACTCCCGAATGTTTATGTTCCGTGGGCTTCTTATAAGACAAGATCTATGCGCACGCTGATCTATTCATTTGTTGAAATGAAGAAATGGAATTCATTAAGTTTCATTTTCTCATGAATACCTTATAAATATTGATAATGAATCAAAGAGAATTCGACTAATGATTGAAGTGAATAGCGATGTAGAGTAAAAGAATCTATAAAGTATTTTTCATTTTCAATTAATTATCTTCAATTTGTTAAAATAATCGGTCTCCATAATAAAAGGACAGCATTTATTAATTTCACCGATGTGAAATATACACATGTGAAATATATATATATATATATGACGTGAAAAAAAATCTATCTCTGAAGAATTTGAAATTATGTCACTGAAGAATTTGAAAATGTCGCGTGTTTTTTTTGTGAATAACTTCGTGTCACATATTGATCAATCAGAATTAAGGATTAGCGGTCAGGCAGTTTCGAGATATTTCGATATAAAACAACTTCACGTTTCTTTCATCTTTAGTAAATAGGATACCTATATGGCCCCGGTCATTTTTCAACGGGAAGAGAGTAATTCTAAGGATCAAACGGTGTTGAGGGTCAAACGGGAGGGACGAAGGAATTGATCGTGAGGGTCTGCTGACCTTAAGGGGGGGGGTCACACTACTTTTTTCAAGTAATGGAAATATACATCGATTTTTTTTCACTTTTTATCGAAAAATCGTAATTCTTCGTCTGTGATTATTCTCGAATCCACCAACAATCCCCCAACATCAGCTGTCATTCTATCAGGGGGGGGGGGGTGATGTTTAGAGAGAAAAGGGAGCGCGGGCGATACAAATTCAAAACATTAAACACATATAAATTGATTAGTTATCAATATTCATTCAATAATAATAAAAATTTCATTGAATTCGGCCGCAACGACCGAGGTATGTTATTTGAAACCCGCTGATCCCTATTTTTCTCCTCTCAATGGGAGCGCGTAGTGGGGGCATAGGGGTTCCCGGAATTCCACTCTCCTACTGTCTCTAAGGTATCTTATACGAAGCCTCTACTGTACTATGAGTTTTAAAGTTCGTGCGCTATTTGAGTGAGATTTATCATGCATTGAACATCGATCATACATGTCTACGAACGAATAATTAGTGCAAAAAATTGATTGTTTATTGTTCGTTTCCTTGGCGGGCGCTTGAGGTGTTGAAAATAATCCTTCCGTTGAATTTTCTATTGAATTCACTATATTTTTATTTAAATTTTTTTCGTGCGTGAATTCTTGGAAATTTTTATGTGACGGACCCATTCAAATTTGTAGGAATTTCGTAATTCGAAAGTTACAAATTGATAAGAAAATCAATGGAAATGGTAAAGTTCAGTTCTATAATTTCATAACAACTAATAGAAATCGGGAACATTCAGACAAATATATTGGTAAATTTCTAATTACTTCAAAATTTAGCGCGATTGGCTACGGAATATTCATGTTTTGAATAAAAATTCACGTAAGTTGATGTGAAATTGAAGTAATTTTTGTCTATCTGCTACTCAAAAATATTGAATTCCATTGAATTTTCAGTAAAATTCGAAATTTCGTTATTTTTACGTATGAAAAAATTGAATAAAAAAACCAAGCGCTTTCTGTGATAAATTTCGATTGTTACTCCAGAGGAATTCTCGATTTAAAAAAAAAAATTCTACATAAAATGAGAAGAAAAATAGAGTGGAACAATTTAGAAAATTTATTTCGAAGAATCCCTATAGAAACAGTTTCAATAGAAAGAGTTGTGAAAGATGAAATTCTACCAATTTTTTCCATAAAATATTTTTTGTTGGACATTTCCTATAAAAACGTGCAGTAATGCAGCGGAATTCGTCGATTGAATCGGTCGAAAACTGTTAGAATTTTTCACAGAAGGTGAATTGAAATTCAATAAATTTTTTTATCGAATTCGCTAGGTTTTTCTTTGAAATTTTTTCGGGCGTCATTTCTTGGGAATTTTTTATCAAGTGACGGTTCCATAGAAATTTGGAGAAATTCCGTAATTCAAAATTCACAATTGGATGAAAAAATCAATGGGAATTGTAAACTTCAGTTCAATAATTCCATGAAAACTGAGAGTCCATGAGAGTTCAAAAAACTTAGAAAATTGTTTTCAAGGAATATAGAAAAGTTTTCCAAAAATTCTACTGATTTTTTCCGTAAAATATTTTCTATTAGACATTTCCTAAAAAAACGGGCAGTACAACTGCGGAATTCATCAATAGAATCAGTCGAAAACTCATAGAATTTTGGATAGAAGTTCAACTGAAATCCAATGGAATTTTCTATCGGCGAATTCGCTAGATTTTTCAATAAATTTTTTTCGTACGTGAAAAATTGATCAGAGAATTATTGTAATTCACACAAAAAGTCAATGAAGTGATTCTCTTATTCTCTAAATCGGAGATTGTGAGGATAATGATGACCTGAAATAACTGCTGCATGCTGATAATATGGCCCGATGAATCGAAAAGACTCCGCCGTCCTCGAGATGCACGACAGCGTCGCAGAATAAATTATTCTGTCTCAAATCATAAAGAGACTGCATAGCTTGGGTACTCATGCATCTTCCGCCGTACTCAACGACCATCCGTTCGTCATTATCACTGGTTCCCTCCCTGCTCTTTTCACTGGAATCCACCTCCATCTTACACTCAAGAAACAGCCCAATTTGAAGCCCTAAAGTCTCGAAATCTTGTATTTTTTATTTTTCATTTTCTCCTCTTCAATTTCTTCTCCTTTTTTGCTATAATTTTACAATCCTTCTGGGTTGAATATTTGGGTGAGGTTAAACTTGAGATTTGTTGGATACTTTTTGGTTAATGAGAGAATGAGGAGATAGGGTTGGATAGGTCGATGTAGTAACGCGCAGTAACAAAAGACAATAATTAATCAACTGGGGGAATCTTCGGGTACTAATGCATTTGGGTTGGGGTGGCGAGACGACATTGTGATATTTAAATGTCAATCATTGTGGGGACTATTTTGCAGGTCTTGTCGATAAACAAATGACGTTTATATTCCCCCAAAATAGAAAACCCAAGCGAATTTGATAGAAATTTCTATGGAACTTCTATTGAAATTTTTTTAGTTTTTTCTGATTCTACAAAATAATTCCACACTTTTACTGCGCGTTTTTCTACAACTTTTTATGCAACTTTTTCTATTTCCATAGAAATGACTCGACATGAATTTTCCAAGTTTTATCTCTAATTCCTTTCTCTTTTCATTATATAAATAAAAAAATGCAACAAATTGGAACAAGAAATTACTATAAAAATTCTATAGGAATTTCTATAGCAAATACCTCAATTAATTGAGGACAAGTTGTATAGAAAAGTTGAATCCTATCGGATTTTTGTATAGAATATTTTCGATTGAACTTCTCTCTTAAAAGGAACGTCCAGATACACAGCGAAATTCTTCAATAGAAATCCAATCAAATATTTCATCTTTGTGTACAACTGTTTCTATAGTGTCGTTTTTTATAGGAATGATTGAACATGAAATTTCAATATTTTCCGCTCTACTTTCCTTTTTCTTTTATTAAAAAATAGAAACAAACAAAAAAAAATTCATCTGAAGAATTTCTATGCAAAATATCTTCAATAGAATAAATTGAATAGAAAAAATCGATAGATTCCAATCTATTTTCCACTGAACTTCTAACAAAAATTCTATTAGCTACTAGTCGATTCTATTAAAGAATGTCACTACTTCACTACACGTTTTTTTTTATAGAAAATATCCAGTAGAAGGTGTTTTATAGAAAAAATCTGAAGCATTTCATCTTTGTATACAACTTTTTCTATAAAGACATCTTTCCGCCTATTTTTCTTCCTTTTCACTCAAAAAATTAAACAAAAAACTCTGAAAATTTGAACCGAGGAATTTGTGTAGAAAACATTTGAATGGAATAGGTGTACTGTTAGAAAAAAGTGAAATTTCATGGACGGTTGACTACTAATTTTCAGGACAGTGACACTGCATGCTTTATAGAGGAAAATCATGAAATTTCAGGTACCACCAAAAATTCAGTAAAATTTCAGAATTTGAAGCAGTATAGAGACGAGAATTCCTTAATTTTTTTGAATTTTCAATATAATATGAATATTCAGTGCCAAATTATACAGAATTTTTTATGAAATTCTGACCTTCATATTTCGCCAATTCTCATCAGATAACGAAAGTAGAAATAAAAAATAGAATAATAATGTATAATTGTCGCATGACTTCGTTTTCCGGGATTTATTTATTCCTTTGTGTGTGGAATATATAACAAAAAGTGCAGGTATGCATATCCACCATTATCCGCCATACCTAGATGATTGAAAATAGCGGGGTGGTGGGGTAAAGGGGGTGCTGGAACCTGCATCCGGTCCTTAAACATTCTTTAATAAAAAGCAGAAAAGCGGCTGAATTCTTCAATAGAATCGGCCAAAAACGACTACAAAATTGAATAAAAACCTAATTCACTAGGTTCATCGACGAAATTTTTGCGTACATGGTAAGGAACTTCATCCAAAATTTCTACAGCGTCGTAACCGCGTCAATGAGACACCCGACGAATCACAATCTCAAAAAATTCCCGTTCACAACAAAAATAAAATCTAAATCCAGTCCCATCTCATCACAATTTTTATTACAAAAATACATTCGCACATAAATAGATCACCGATAAGAAATCTCACGAAGTAGCAGTATCTGACTCAACAATACCACCTTTCCCCCCACCGCTGCTGTCCTCAGCACCAGCGGTAGAATTCCTTCTAGCAATAGCCAGAAAGAATGAATTAGCGTAGGCATCGCCATTCCACATGTTAACAAAAGTGCTCCATTTGTTGCTGACACTCTCCTGGGTCTCTTGAACGACACTGACCCCCAGACCCACGCTCTCCTCCTTCTTGTGTCCGTCGTCCTGCCCGCACAGTCTGAAAGTCCAGTGGACAACAGCGAATGTGGCGGCATTGGTCGGAAAAGCTCGAATGATCGTGGAGTTGAGGCCCCTGAAGAGGCAGGAGACGCCCTCGTCCCTGATGGACTTCTTCAGACAATCGATGCTCCCGAGGTACCTCTGATGAAGATCGGCCTGGAGTCTAGACTTTATCACATCAATTGGATAAGTGAAGACCCACGAGGCTGTCCCAGCAAGTCCACCAGCGATGAGCATCGTCACTGTAGACGTCGGAACCGTTGATTCTGTCCTCGTAAGTGACTCGTACGTCAAAAAGTAAATCCCATAACTCGGGGCTTCCCGCAGGGCCGTGATCCCGAGACCACGGAACACACCTGCCAGCCCTGCGCGCCTATAGATGTCTCTGAGACACTGAATCGGCCCGGAGTAGCGGTGGGAACCTGTCGATTGCAGTTGCATTCGGGTTTTCGCGAGTTCTAGGGGAGCTGCCACAGGAGACTGCGCCAGACCTGCTGCGGCACCTGCTAGGAAGTGGGTGGAGAGGTCGTCCGGGTTGGAGGAGTGACGCTGGGCCTCACCGTAGGCCCCGAAGATCAGGGCGTTTATGAAGGCCACTCCTGCCATTGGGGAGGTCATGCCGCGGTAGAAGCCGGTTATCTGGAAATGTTTCTATTTATTTGCATGGACAAAGTTTTCATAGAGACGCATAGATAATTTGATGGGCGTATTAGTCCATACGCAATACCCCCTCCCGGCGGAGGGGGTCACTAAGAGGTCGATGAAATTTTATTATTGGATTTCATGTTTTTAGGGGTGAGGAATCCGAATTTTTTGGTTATTTTTTCCTCCAGTTGCGCTCACTCTTCAACTCATATCTCGGGAACTATTAAGCCGCTTTCGATGAGTCGAAAATAATTTTATTCATAAGAAAAAGAAGAATAACTTTCATTCGAAATATTTTTCTGTATCTCCGTCGACTTTTGCGGAAAATCATTTGTTCACTGAAAATGGAGACTAATTTGTTCATAACAAATTATTACGCGACTGGAGGAAAAAATAATCAAAAAATTCAAATTCCTCACCCCCAAAAACATGAAATCCAAAGATAAAATTTCATCGACCTCTTATTCATTTTTTTACAGAAATACATTACACAATTTTTTACAGAAATATATTAATTTTTTACAGTTGAAAAAAATTTGAGTATAAAAAAATTTAGATGCAAATAGTATATATTACATTATATATACATATCTTCTATTGTATACATATATTTTTACAGAACTATATCTTTACTTATTACCGTAAGAAATTAATCTCTTTTTTTTAATAATTACTGTAAACAAAAGATTACAGTTCATAGAAAAATATACATATTACATTACTTGAGAAGCGGAATAAAGGCATCCAAAATCGTTAGACTGAATTTTTTTTAAGTGGATCATTCTAAGGGAATTCTATAGGATTTCTACTGAAAACTACGAGATTTTCGATGCTTTTTTTTTACAGAAAATGTCCAATAAAAACTATTTTACAGAAAAAACCAGCAGAATTTCCTCTTTCTGTCCACATTTTTCTATTGAGAATTTTTCTATTGAGATATTTTCTATAGGAATTATCCAGCATGAATTTTTTAAGTATTTTCAACTTGACTCTTCTTCTCTTTTCATTTAAAAAATCAATCAAAGAAACTTGGAAAAGTTGGGCCAAAGAATCTCTATAGAAAAAAATATCTCAATAGAATAAGTTGTATTGGAAAATCGAATTCTATTGATTTTTTCTATAGAAGAATATTTTCCATTGAACTTTTCTTTTCAGAGATAGGCGCAGATAAGCTGCGGCATTCTCCAATAGAATCCGCCAAAAACTAATGAAAAGTTCAATGGAAATCCAATAGAATTTACTAGCGAATTCGATAGAAATTTCTATTGACTTTATATTGAAAATTCTATTAGTTTTTGACGGATTCTATTGAAGAAGTCGGCAGCGACTGCAGCGTACTGCTCTTATTTTAGAAAATGCCCAATAGAAACTATTTCATAGAAAAATATAGTACATAGCATTTCATCTTTCTACACAAATTTTTCAATTCAGACATTTTGTATAAGATTTACTCGATATGAATTTTTCCACTTTTTTCCACTCTTTTTTTTCTTTTCATGTAAAAAATCGAACAAAGAAAATGATAAAATTTGAACCGAGAAATTTCTATAGAAAATATCTCAATAGAATAAGTTGTATAGAAAAATCGAATTCTATAGATTTTTTTTCTATAGAATATTTTCCATTGAACTTCTCTATTAAAAGAAATGCGCAAATAAACAGTGGGATTCATAATTTTTATAGAATCGCTGAAAAACTAATAGAATTTCGTGTATCCCTTTACTTCTCATATCATAGAACATGTCCCAGATTTTTTTGGGATATTTCTATGAAGGACCTGAGAATAGAATGATTTCTCACCGACTCTGTTGCTAGAATTGACCGGAAACAATGCCATGTTCCTCTAAATCGAGGGTTTCTGCCGTCCTGCGTCTGAATGTGAACCTTTATTGTATCCAAAGGATATCCCACCACAAGACCGGCGCACCCTGAAAATTGTTTTCAAAATATTCAATCTGATTTGTCAATTATCGTGAATTCAGAGCTGTTTTATAGTGATTAAACATCGATTAAATGACGTCGTGACAATTGATGCGCAGAAAAAATTTCCACGACAATATAAACTCTGACAATCTCTCCATACTTATTTATTTCGTGAAACAAATTGTCTGCCTTCAAAATTGCCAGTTTGATTTCAAATGATGATTTTTTTTTAGAGGAAAAAAATACATGAGAATTATAAGAAAACGAAAAATGGAAGCTTTATACATATTGAAATATATTTATCTATAAGACGACGTAATCTCTATTGCGAGTGATAATTAAACAGTTTTTAATTTATTCTTTAACCCTTCAGAACTCGCGCTATAAGCGCCGCGCCGCCTTTTTCAAATTTTCGCTTGCCTCTTGCAAAATTGAGCTTTCAAAAAATTGAAAAAATTAGAATGCCTAGCTTGAATCATTTAGAATGGATTAGAAAGGTTCTTATCCGCTGAAAATCCATCAAGGCTACGGAAAATAATAAATTGTTGAGGCTCATATGCAAAAGCGGCGCCGTGCCGCCCAGCGCGAGTAACGAAGGATGTAAAATTTTCAATTCCGCTGTTGCTGTTTCCCGCTCGCCGCACGCTCGGCGCGTACCTATTGAACGTGACAACGCTACGTTACTGAAAGCACGGGCGGCGCAGCGCTCACCACGCGAGTAACGAAGGTCGGTGGCTGAGCGCGAGTTCTGAAGGGTTAATAAGTCTTTCAACTTTCAACATTGACGCGACGGTGGCGGAAACTCGCTAAAAAACGCGCCCGGGCAGTGCAGAGTGAATTCGGCAACGCTAAAGCCTAATCAGCACGGCGGGGAATCCCCGCGGAGGTCACCAAAGTTGCAGAGTTGCGTTTGAGGACCAGACTAGGGGTAAAAATCTGAAATTTTCACCAAAAATTGCAAATAAAATGACAAGAATTTTGGTGTTGTGACGAAATGAGTTAATTTGTCCTTGAATAACTCATGTTTCACTCCGACCTCGGCTAGTCTCGGTGAGCTCACGGGTGGTTCGCTCAATCGGAGGGATAAGTGAACGATAGAGGGAGGGCTAGCGATATTAAACCGACCGTACTAATGTGGGTAAAATAATTATATATTAACTTCTCTTTATACACGGTAGTGTTTAATGGGTCGGTATAACGCGGTACTTGACTCGACTTTTGGACCTTGACTTGACTTGGTTCTTGGTTGGCTGAAGGCCTGAGCTCAGAGATCCGCTCTGTTTCGCTCCTGATCGTACTCTGCCCTTGCAGAGTCTTTGTAAAAATGCTCAAGACTTAAAATTGCAGAGCAAGCAGTCTCACGGTCCCGAAACACTAAGACAATTAAGTGTCATCATTGACACACAACTAGAACAGTCAAACAGCTTCTTTACCGAGAAGCTGGACTCAGATGGCACCGTGAGAGTGCTGAGCTCTGCTCCTGCACGATGAGAAAGAAATCATATTTCTTTTCTCATCGTCCCACATTATAAATTTAATGTAACGTATTATTCATAATACGTCACATTGTATTCAACAAATAACCGACGTATTAATGACAATACGTCACAGTGTCAATTATAATTTGTTTTCCACCGCAGTTCGGTGGTTATTGATTTTTTTCAGTGAGACAAGTATTGAAGATGACCGAAAATCGCTATTATTCATGTAATTCAGTAGCGAAGTGGTAAAAGGAGATAAGTCAATTTTGACTATTGACCAGTTTTCAATCAATATCTCGGAGTCTAAGGGAGATAGCAAAATTTTTGTTATAACCTTTTTTGTGGAGCTGATTGAGTGCTACAACAAATGTGTGTTTGAAACACAACTAAAATTCTAGAACATTCTGGTCGACCATCGGCCTACTTCGAAAATCTCCGGGACCCTTCGGGTCATCAGTCATAAGTCACTGAAACACGCGCGAATCAGCCTTAGCCTCTCAACGTACAAGTCTATCTCGGGCAAATCACCTGTACAAGTCTTACATCGCACCTCACCGAGTACAGAGGCTTCTTAAATCTCACCTAGCTCACTAGTAACCAAGTACATCACCGGTCTTTGTAAGATCAACGTTTCATTCAGTACATCACCATAATAATTTGTTAAACTTCAACTAAATTCAGCGATTCAACAGTATTAATTTCAGACAATTATCGGTTAATCAAAAGACTATCAACAGTGACAATATTACCAGAGTGTATAAGTTATTTAACGGGTAGTTCGATCCCACGAATAAATAGTGATATTTTTATAATCAGTGTCATCATTAATTTTCCAGCATCTCCCTCCACATTTTTCTCCCACATCCACCATAAACCTAGTTCCTCACCAAACAATGTGATTACGAAAATCTCCCTTAGATTCCGAAATATTCATTGAAAACTGGTCAATAGGCACAATTGAGTTGTACCGTTTTACCACTTCGCTACTGAATTTATAGATCTCCAAAAAAATGTCTGAAATTGTTGTAATCACAGCTTTCCAGAGAAACAGTTGAATAATTTAAATGATTAATTAAATTGGGAATTTTTCTGTACTTCTCACGATTTCTCATAAAATTTTCATAACGGAAACGAAGTATTATTAAACAAGTTGACTAAAGGAAAATATGAATGGTTTGTAAGGAATGATTTTAGATCACATTTTGTATGTTTAGAGGATTTTTATCTCTAGACCTCTAACTCGAAATAGACAAGTGTCCTCCCGCGTGAACTTTTGATAAGACCCTTTGCCATTAGGTTACTACGATTATCTGTGGATTGACTAATGCGAGGAAATTTTAACATCGTCAATGATCTATCAATGGCGCAGTATAATTGTTTTTCCTGGTGATGTTGAAAATGGGAAACCAATTTTCTCGAAGGAATTAGGAAATTTTGTATAGTTTTATTAGTTTCTGATAGCAAAATTCAAGAAAGAAAACTTAGTAAATTCATGCCCGATAATTTCTATTAAAAAAATCCCAATAGAATAAGTTATATGGACCATTCTACCAATTCCTGTACGCAAATCCGGCTTAAACATTATCGATTTTTTTTTGTGCTCTTCCGACCATTCGTGTCTAGAAAACGAGATTTCCCGATTATGGGAGGTCCATCGCTTCAATTGACCGGTTTTCACGTGATTATCCATTTTTCTTTCGAAATTGTTCGCTCAAATTTAACGTATTTAAAAGTGTTAAAAAAAAAACAGTTTTTCGTCGGAAATTTTCTGAATGTTCCGAAAATGATAGTCATTTTTTTCCCACATGTCGTTCTCATAGGAAAAATCGGAAAATAAAACTTAAAACTTGAATCTCACCATGTTCTCCATCTTTTTTTGAAAATCTAATTTTTTTTCCGGAAAATTCAGAAAATTTCCGAGCAAAATCTTATGTCAAAAATTTCCGCTCAATCATCCCCTAGTCATAGTTTTTTTTTTCAATAAATTGACCATTTTTTTTTCATTTGCGGATTTATTCACATATACTTATTTACATTGAATACATAGATCACTGATTCATCTTGAGACTCATTTACAAAAAATACACACATACCTGCAAACGTAAATATCACAGCAAAAAAATGGTCAATTTTTCGAAAATTAGAATTCCGCAGATATTTCTGGATATTGCGCTTCAAATGAATTCAATCAAAGCTTAATATATTTGTTTCAATGCGACTATGACGAAGTTAAAAGATGGTTACAATAACTGTCTCGGCTAATTTGGTTTCTAGGATAATTTTTGGAAATTTCGAATTTTTCATGAATTCCCCTGAAAATTAGCTTTCTGATGGTTCCTTTAAATGTGATGTTTTGAATGCATTCAATTACGTATAAATGAAATATTCCTAATGATATTTCATAGAAATTTTCAGAAATCTTTAGAATTTCATTAAGTGAAAAATCTAAAACAATTGGTTGGAAAGAAATTAATTTAATTCAAGAAAATAAAATAGGCTATGAATGCAAAATGACTATTCGGAAGAATATTGCTAATTTATTACCAAAAATAACTATACTATACGCAATACAGGAGCAATTTCCCACTTGTTTTAATTTTTTAATTTTTTCGAAAATCGGTTGTTCCACGATAATTAAAAAAAAATGTTCTGAATTAATTGAATTATGGCTTAAAAAATTGTTTGGATGGCCCTTTACCTGAGTTAAAAAATGAAGGCGATAACAGTAATCGCTATTTTCATTTATTCGAAAATTGTCAAAAATTTTGTATTTATTTGAAAATCAGAATTCCGGGGATATCTTTGAATATCATGCTTCAAGTGAATTCAATCATAGCTTAAAATGTTTGTTTTAATGCCATTAAGTCGAAGTTAAGAGATGATTACGATAGCTGAATGGCTGATTTGATTTTTATGATGATTGTTGAAAATTTTGAATTTTTCTTGAATTTCCCTGAAAGTGAGCTTTCTGATGGTTTCTTCAAATGTGATGTTTCAAATTCATTCAAGTATGTGCAAATAAAATTTTTCTATTAACATTTTATCGAGGGGCTAAGGGGAGAGATAGAACTGTAAAAAGGCAATCGGTTGTATAGAGAAAAAAGGGATAATAAGAATAATGATGCTGATAACATTCAACTAAGTTGAATCTCTGACAAAATTAGGTAATACGAAATCTTATTCAATTTAATAAAATTAAATATTGTAAATAATGAATTACACATGATAGAAGGGAATTATGTGCAAAATAACCATTCGGAAGCATATTGCTAATCTATTAGCAAAAATGACTATACTAGATATAATACAAGAGCAATTTCCCGATTGTTTTTCATAATCTTGATTACTTTTGCGGCCATGGATGTATTTCCCCGATGTCAAACTGTTCAAAAGAAATTTCCCAAAAATGTTTAGAAGCTAATGAATTTTATCGGTTCTACTGGCTTCGACGAGTATTTGCCTGCCGATAGAGATAGATACGTGGAAGGATGAATAGATATGTGGATATCCGCATGAAAAGGCTCCACTTTGTTGATTCTACTTTTCGAGATATTCATGTTTTTCTCTTCGCCACTTCCATTCAAATCAACGTTGAATTATTTTTCCGATCTTATCTAGCGACGGCACTCTTCACGATATCGGGCACGCATGAAAAAATTTAGTGGAAAAACCTAGTGAATTCGTTATAAAATTCTATTGGATTTCTATTGAACCTTCTATCAATCTTTGGCTGATTCTATTGAAATGTTCAATATAAAATATTCAATAGAAAAAGTCAATAGATTTAGTTTTTTCTATATAACTGTTTCTCTTTAGATATTTACCATAAAATTTCCTCGGTTTAAAGTTTCTAAGTTTTTTGATTTCATTTCCTTGATGAAAAAAAAAGAAAAATAGAATGAAAAAAAAAATTTGGGTGGAGGAAATTCTATAGAAAGAATCTCAATAAAATAAGTTGTACAGGAAAATCGAATTCTATTAATTTTTTCTATAGAATATTTTCTATTGAACAATTCAATAGAAACGGCGAAAAACTAATAGAAAGTTCAATAGAATTGTCTAGCGAATTCGCTAGGTTTTTCTATTAGATTTTTTCGTGAGTGAAGAAAAATAGAATGAAAATAAACTTGGATAAATGTGAGCCGAGGAAATTCTATAGAAAAAATCTCAATAGAATAAGTTGCACAGACAAATCGAATTCTATACACTTTTTCTACAGAGTATTTTCTATTGAACATTTCAATAGAAAGTTCAATCGAAATCCAACAGAATTGTCTAGAGAATTCGCTAGGTTTTTTTATTAAATTTTGTCGTGCGTGAAATGTCGCCAGTTCCAGTCAAAAAATTTTAACAATGCATTCACCGAACACTATTTTTCTCTCATTACCTCCAAAACAACCGGCAGCGAAGTCAAGTGCCATCGTGGTGTATTTACACTTCCAAAAAACGTCAAGCAACCACGTGATTTTCTCCTCAAAAATGACTCCTTAAGTTTGACAGTTACATTTAAACATGATTGATAATATTTTCCGGAATCCATGAAAGTGAATGAGAAAATAATTGCAAAAATTTGTTGCTTTGTTTAATGAATCCGATAAAACTGAAGCCAATCAACAATTGAACACCCGAACGATTAAGAAAGAAAGTTCACTATTGAGAAGTGTTCACTGGTCTTCAAGTAGTACAAAATCATTGTTGCGAGAATAGAATGTTGAAAAAATTCGTTATATTTCAAATTTTTAATTCTACGAAAATAAAATCGACTAAACCATGATGTTTCTAGTCGAGTACTGATCCTCAAGCTTGAGTTATTGCTTTCCAATGATTTCAGGGAGCAAAGATCATCGGACTTATCGTAAAGACCAGTGGAAAAAAATGCTCAATGTTGGAGGAGAGAAAAAGACGACGCCTCTGGCGCTAATCGCACTTGAACATGGTAAAATTGATGTCTCAAGTTTTCCGTAGGCACAGGAGGTCAAAGGGGTAGATGATAACAAAATCATCGCGGCCGAATAAATTTCATTATTCTCTCGTGTTTTTTTTATTTTCTCGATTCTTTTTTAGGCAGCCCACAATCGCAGATTCATGCAAAACATTGTTGATTGTCAATATTTTGGTGACGTAGGATCGGGCGATTTTTTAATTTTTGCTTCCCGAATGGAAGCATTATATTAGTCAAATCCGGAAATTTTAATTTTTTGTGTAAGAATAATTAATTTTGGCCTCAGGAGTTGGAATATGCTATTTTTAGACCATGTCAGAATGTATGTATGTATGTATGTGTGTATGTGACCGATCGTTTTCCGACGATAACTAAAAAAATGATCGTTTAACTGAATCCAATTGTGATTTAAAATATTCTTCCGAATATCATCTAGACAGGGTTTGATCATGAGATTGATTGCATCAACTGTTGTTGAAAAAATTAATTTTCAAACCAATATTCAGGAAAAGGTAAAAAATTTTAACGTTGAGGCGATGTTGGCTACCAATGATGGGGCAATGTTGGCTGCCAATGTTGACTACCAGCGGTGAGCCGATGTTGGCTGCCAACGTTGGGACAACGTTATGTCCATGTTGGGGCAATGTTTGCTGCCAATGTTGGCTGCCAGCGTCGAGGCAATGTTGGCTGCCAGCATTGGGGCGATGTTGGCGGCTACCGTTGAGGTATTGTTGACTGCCAACGTTGAGGTATTGTTGGCTGTCAAGGTTGGGGCAATGTTGACTGCCAAGGTTAAGGTAAGGTTGGCTGTCAATGTTGAGGTAATGTTGGCTGTCAACGTTGGGGCAAGGTTAGCTGGCCAAGTTGGAGAAATGTTGGCTGCCAGCGTTGATGCAAAGTTGTTTGGCAGTGCTAACATTGACAATGTTGAATTCAATAAATCGTTGAATTCAATGTAAAATACGTCGTCATAGAAATTCCATTCGGAAGCAAACTTCTATTTTTTCCAGCAAAAATATGTTAACTATGTAGTGACAAAAACAACTTCTCACTTGTATTTTTAGTTGTATGAGGCTTATTTCTGGGGATTTATTCGCATAATTTGAAATTTTGTGGGTAGAATTCGATGCTTGAGACTTTTGCCACTAGGGAGAGATACTTTACGAAGGATTGATGGGATGAAACAATGCTCTCTATTTTTGAGGGAAATTAAGAAGAAAATATTTTAATGAAATTACTAAAGAAATTAATGAATTTTGAGTTTTATATTCCACAAATTGAGATATTTTACAATTTTATAAATTCACCATATATTACTACCGACGTCCAATGATCGCGGTGGCTAAATCGTTAGTTCGGCTTGGCCACTAGGAGGTCGTGGCTTCGAATCCCAGTGCGGTCGGGTTTTTTAACTTCTGGAAACAGGGGTTGGGGGCTCGAAAGGGTGGCTGGGCTTCGGATCCCGACTGGGGAGGGCCCTTAACTTCCGGTAAAGGGGGTTAAGGGCTTCGTCTGGGGGGGATTCTGGTGGTGGGGTCCGTCTCACCACAGCTCTGGACGAGCGGGAGGTTCCTAATAGAGGAATCGACTGTACCGACGGAGGTTTTTTGTGGTTTCCTTCGTCTCTCGTGGGAGCAAATGCGGTACAGTGTAGCAAGTCGGCCACAACCGCAAGGTTAGGTAGAGGATAGATGGCGGATTAAATCAAATGGTTTAAAATGCCTTAAATAAAAAAAAAAACAAAAACCATATATTTCTGCAATATTATACTATTTCAACCAAATAAATCCTTCTCCCATATTTGTTTTCTGAGTTTCTTATTTCATGTTTTTCTTTCTAACTCTCATTGAGAGAAATTAAACAAAAACAAAACTGAAAATTTTGAACCGTCGAATTTCCGATAGAAATTAAATAGAATTTTTTAGCCAATTCGTTAGGTTTTCCTATAATATTTTTTCAATTATTTCTATATTTTGTGACAATTTTATAAATTCACGTTATACTTATTCAATATTATCATAACAGATTATTTCAACAACAAAAAAAAATATTCTGTTTGCGCAAAATCGAATGATGATAAAGTCAGCACCCACATTGCCATTGCCCTCACCACCAGCGGCACCAGTAGTATTGATCCAATTAACTAGAACCGGCGCGAAGAGACGATCCCACTCCCTTCGAAATGTCTATAAAGAAGTGATTCGAAAATCTAATCAAACCCATGAAAAATAAAAACTTAGAAAAATGTTCTTCTCGCGAATTGAATAAAATTTGCATTACGTTCCTTTCAATCCGTTCTTCAACCATATAATCGTTAATCGGTCAGATAAATATTGTTCCATGATATATCGACTCTTGCGCAGAATCGAGTGCTTCGTAAGTATCAGGTGTTGAGTAAAACTGACTACTAAATATATACGTCGAGGCACGCGGTCTCGCTACCGATTTGGATTTTAGTAGAAATCCGAAAGCTTACAGTTACAAAATATCATTTCCATTCTTCAATCATAAATCGTTCAATTTTCAAGAAAAAAATTACCACTGAATCTCTCAAAAGTCACTGCGTCTAAAGTACAATTAATAAATTCCAGTAAATATTTAAGTTAATTTAATTTACATAATGAATAAAACTGCGAAGTGATTTGTGAAGTGATTTGACCTATCAATAACGAACCTGTGTCATCAGTCAATTTTGCAAGGATTATCGATCAGTTATTAAATGTCCAGGTGGGTGAGAGTTTATTGACGTTTCCATGGCGCGTGAATCATCACGAGGGTGATAATTTTTAGCCGAAGACGAGTCAAATTTCACAGGATAACACATATTCAATATGATGTAACAATTCCAGAGAATTTTCATTCATCTTCATTAATCGAATCAACAAAAACATTTTCATCCATTCAAAACTAATTATTTTCAACTAATTATGCTCTTCTTCAAATACTCTATTCATTGGTCTCTCAATTAATTAATTTAATTGAACATAAGTAAAAAAGTTGTAATGAATGGAAAAATTCTTAATTGCGTTTTTGTTGTTCTTCCTTGTTTGCATTATTTATTTTTTGTGGAAAAATTGAAATAAAAAAATTGTTGTTCAGCATTTTTTTTTTGTATTGAGATGCCCTTGGCTGAATTATGATCTCTATTCTCGTGTCTCCTCAGACCACACAACAAGTGTTTAATCTATTTTTTTTTATTTCTGGGAAATAGATATCTAGTTAATCTGTTATTTACACTGAGCACGCAATAGAGAGACAAAATAAAACGAAAGTAAAAGACTAAAAAAGTCTGAATACTGCATCGGATTACCCGAGGGCATATCCGGTGTAACTGAGTACATTTCTACCGATTAATATTGATCCGTTCACTCGACGTTATTTTTAATTTTAGAATAAAAAATGGATCTGAAAAAGTCGGAGAAATTAACAACGTCACCGCTCACCCAGCGATTGTTCATCAAACAAGATCCACAGGTAGTGATTATTATAATTTTTTATGGCGAGAGAGGCTTGATTAACTTGATAAACTCGTGGCAAGCGTTTTAATGAATCTATTGAGCTCAATTGGACGGGGTATTTTAACTGGTGAATTAATTGGATTTCAAGTGTGACGAGAAGAAATCATATTGAGGGAACGAAAGAGCTTGAAGAAACGTTTAGAAAAAATACTCAACTTTTTTTAATAATCAATTTTTTGTTGAAATTTTGGAGATAGAGTTTTACTTTTTCGTACGGAACTGAAATAAAAGATCTATTGGGAATCTCTTCATTTTTCGCCGATTCCATTGGAAAATTCTGCAGATTTCCTGAGTGTTTTTTTATGTTGAATTGAAAATATTTTATAGGAAAAATGCATAGAGTTTAATTCTGATGGGCAACTTATTCTATTGATAAATTTTGTGTCGAAAGTCTTTGGTATCAATTTTTATTTTTTTTCACTTTCTTCGCATATGAAAAATGTAATATTTTTTCTATTACTTCTGTATTATTTTTTCATTTAAATTATTTCTATAATATTTTTTTACAATTTTACAAATTCACATTACATTTATTCAATATTATTATAACATACTATTTCAACAAAATAAATCTTTCTCTTATTAAGAAAATTAAATAAAAAATCTTGAAAATTTGAGCCGACGAATTTTTAATGGGAGTTCAATAGAAATCCAATAGAATTTTATAGCGATTTCGTTAGGTTTTTCTATGATATTTTTTCGTGCGTCCATTATCTAACGGGGGTTCTTCGAAGAAAAAATTCAGAAAGTTAATTTTGGATTTCGTCTATTTATAGAAATTTTACAATTCCATAAATTCACGTTCTGCTATACCAATAATAACCTAACATACTATTTCAACAAAAAAAAATCTTTTTTGCGCAGAATCCCAAACTCTCTTCACATTTACGCAGAATCGCACTTTCTTCACATTAGAAAAGATTTAATAGAAAAACCTAACGTTTTCTCTAAGAAATTCTATTGAATTTTTATTGCAACTTTATGAGAATTCTATTGAACTGCGGTTTAAATTCTACGAAATAATTCCATTTGTTTTCAGTTATCGTTTTTAGTAAAGATTATACAACTTTACTATGCGATTTCGTAAGTAATGTTCGATAGAAAGAGATTTTTAATATTTAATTTTTTCTATTGTCTTCTTTATAAAAAAATATCTATTGAAAAACACACAGCGAAGTTGCATAATTTTCCATAGAGTTGGAATAAAAAAAATTTCAATGAAATTTCTATAGAATTTCTCTAGAAATTCAATCGGATTTCTTGGAAAAGGCGTTAGATTTTTTTAAATCATTTTTTTCCATACCTGTTTTTCCATCACTTGGGTGTAAAGTGAAATTTTACGCACGCTCCGCGTGCGCAAAGTCCCATTTTCTACACATTGTGACGGAAAATAGGGTTCGACACTCGTGGGGAAAGTGTTCTTTGACAATGGGGAGCGTAGCCCTCGCCGAAGGCACACCTCCCACGGGTCAAAAATACTTTTACTCATTCACTTGAATCGAAATACACTATTTTGACTGGTGGGAGGCGTGTAGCGCCTGCCGAAGGCGAGTGCTACCCTTCCAAGGGTCAAAGGACACTTTTCCCACAAGTATCGAACTCTATTCTTCATCACAATGTGTGTAAAGTACTCAGCGTGCGCAAAATTTGACTTTACGCACAAGTGCTCATATGGAAAAATTCAAAATTAGTATATTTCAGCACGTGTGGGGCAATATCGTCTTTAACGTGTGTGGGGTTTACAGCATGAGCCGAAGGCGAGTGATGTAACCACACACGTTAAGGACGAATTTTCCCAACAAGTACTGAACAAAATTTTATGTCACGAAGCCTGAAACCGGCTGAATTAGACACGAGACGCGAAGCGTCGAGTGTGTAATCCAGCCGGTTTCAGGCATGAGTGGCATAAAAAAACTTACCAAATTCGCTAGAAAATTTTATTGAGATTCTATTAAATTTCTATTTGTTTTTTGCGCTGATTCTATGAGATACTTGATAAGAAAAATTGACAAGATTTCGATTTTTCTATATGAATATTCTCTTGGAATTTTTTCTATAAGAATACTTGGATATGAATTTCCTAAGGTGTTTTTCACTCGGATACTGCAATACAAAACAAAACAAAATATAGCAGAAAAAACTTGAAAAATCCGTGCCCAATAGTTTTAATAGAAAAAAATCTCAAGAGAAAAATTGAAACGGAAAAATCGAAATCTATTGACTTTTCCCTATTAAATATCTATGGAATCTGTGCAAAAAACATATAGAATATTAACGAGAATTCTCTAGAATTTTAATAGAATCCCCATAGAATTTCTAGGAAATTTCAATAGAAATTTCTAGCGAATTCGCTAAGGTCTTCTATGAAAGTTTTTCATACGTGTGATGAAAAAATATTATTATTTGCTCCTCATTAAAGACCCGAAAATCTTCTGGTGGCATTAATTGAGCCATTGACGGTAAATTTTCAATTTACTTCTCAAATAATTAGGATGAAGAGGCATCAGATTGCCCACTTCTAACGCCAAGTCCACCACTCGGTACCACACCAGATCCCCTCGAAACTCCAACAATGTTCAATCCACTCGAGGACACTCCCTTAGAAATGACACCAACGCCCACACTCGATAATTTAAACTCTGAAGAAGGTCTCAAGGCATTCATCGATATTGTCAACAGCAGCAACAAGAAGCACATGATCGAAGGTAACTGCCCCTTTCCCAGAATCAAGATTAAATTCCCAGAGCTGGGAATCATTGACCCTCGGAATTCAAATTGATAAAGCCAATTTTATGGGACCGATCTGAGGTATTTATACTCACTTCAATCATTCGATTGACCCTGTGTCGCCGAATCATTGAGGCATGACGCAGTGAGACTTTAAATCATTCATCAGTACAATAGCTAGTGTCTAGCGTGTTGCATATTCTCACGGAGAAAAATCATTTCTCTCTGTAATGGATTCCTCCTGTTTTCAAGAAGAGCCTAGTTCACGTGACCCCATGGTGGAGTCCAGCAGCAGTGAGGAGAGCAGTAGTCTTACCAAGGAACCAGTTTGCACGCAATTGTTGACGCAGTTGAACACTGCATATCAACATTTAGCTCCGGATGCACAAGCAATAGTGAGTAAACAAGTGGAGAATGGATTTTTTTATGAATGGGTATAGTAATAGGGAACTTGCATGAATTTTTTTCAATTTTTTAATCTCAGGTTCGGGACTCGACTAATTCATTTTCCGTAGTGACTTTCACTTTCAGTCCGGGGATTGGTATTGACCCTTCCCCGAACTGGGAAAAGTGAAGGTCAGTACGGAAAACTATCGTTCGATACTCATGGGAAAAGTGTTTTTTGGCTCGTGGGATTATATCACTCGCCTTCGGCTCGTCCTATAAACCTCCCACAAGTAAAAAAAAAACTTTTCCGCACTTGTATCGAAATATACTATTTTGACACTGCTGCTACGGTCACCTGGTGCCGAAAAGTGCCTTTTTGTTTACAGTGGTTACTCCCTAACATTTCGGTTCTCTAACATTTCAGTCGGAGAAGTTAACTTCTCCCACCATTCACAACGTAAATATGGTTGCGTAAATCTATGTGCCCCTCTGCGCGACGGGACTGCGCAGTAAAATTACTCTCGGCATGTGAGAGTGAAACAGGCAGATTCTTTCTCTGTTTATCTCTTTCCCAACTCCGCCTCTAACGGAAGAGTAAGGGCTTCCCAAACATTTAATTTCTTGAATTCTGGTCCCAGAGGCTGAAATGTTAGGGAGTAACCACTGTACTCGTAAGCGAAAAGTCTTTTCGTTTATTTGTAAACGAAAAAGGCACAGTTCGGTCACTCGTTGAACGTAACATCACTGTAAAAAAATATTATTCGACACTCGTGAAAATTCTGTTTTACTCGTATCGAAATATACTATTTTTATTCACAAACGTTTGAAATATTGCTCATTAATTAATAATTAATTATTAAAAGTTGAAGATTTCAAACGCTTTGAAATCGCTAATGACGTAATACAGACGGTCGAGTGCTGGACCAATCACAGAATGGCTTGAGCCGACCTAATCCAATCTTGACGTGCGCCTCGGCCAATGGAGAACGACAACTCCCCATTCTCTTCTTTTTCGACCAATAAAGCGTTACCTGACCGTCTTCGTGACGTCATGACCGAAAAATTGGCCGCGAAAACGACTGATTTTCAATTAGTTATCAGAAGACAGATAGGCAATATTTCACCATAATTTTCGCCGTTTAACTATTGATATGCTACGTCTGAATAAAATGAAAATTTGTGAATTTTGAATTTCAGACGAACAGGTGCTTAAACATCTTAATTCATGGTTTCAGATGAACATCTAAATGCCTAAACATCTTAACTCATATTTGAAATTGAGACAAATTTCCATTTTATTCAGACGTTTTTTAGTATCTGAAAAATGTCTACAAAAGGTGTGTGAACTTCAGAGATTCGTTTTTGTTGTGAATGTATGAATAGGGGAATTAGAAAGAATTGAGCTCCATGCAAGTTCCCTATTGTTGCTAATAAGTTTGCAATTTGCTAACGAATGGGTTCTCTTTTTTGAAATTCTTATTTCACTATTCTCTTCTTCTATTTTTTCATGTCATAGTACCATCACCAATTGAAATGTCATAAAGCTTTTGCCTATTATGTCGTTATGTCAAATAATTCCACATTCAGTCCTTAAAAGCCCTTAAATTGTAAACTGAGAGAGAGAAAACATGTTAGACAAGTCTTGTTTGACAAAAAAAATCGATTGAAAACTATCCAGAAGAAAACATCTCGTGCTGAACGATTAAAGAAGGTCCAGAGATGAGCAATATATATTGCAACGATGGTTTTATTTATTTTATTTTTTTAAATGTTATTTTCTGCGAAAACCAGAAGTCTCATTTCCACACGGAGAGAAGAGTTGGATAAAAATTACCTAGAAAAACCCTGGCAAATTTTGCTGTACGAAAGGTAATCTTGGAACGAAATATAATGCAATGAAAAAATACCCGTTTGTGGAGAATATTTTGTTTCGTTCGGTAAAATTTCCCACACCCGTAGGGTGCGGGTATTTTTGATCTTGCATCCTTCTGAAGGTCATAGGAATGAATGAAAGTGAAATTTTACCGAACGCGTTCGGTAAAAAATCATTCTTCGTTACAGAAAAATCATTTCTGATGGAATGCAGGTTAAATGTTACAGTTTCGGCGCAAATTACCCTCACGTTCAGTAAATTTTGCTGAGCCAATGGATAAAAATTCACTATACTTCTCGCCTTTTTCCTTTTTCCCCGCTATAGAGTAAAAAAATCGTGAAAATCGAGGTCGCTCCACGATTACTTGACTTGCTCGGTAATTTCACATTACGTGCAGCACTGCAATGAGGAATGCTAATTGTATGTGAAAAATAAGAAATGAATTCGCAAGTAGAATAATGATGATGATATGATAGCTACTCTGTAAGTGAAGAACAAAATATTTCTTTATTAATTTCATTTTATGAGAGATATTTTCATCCTGAAACGCCACCATCTTGCGGTTCAAACTTTTGTATATTAAAATATTAAATTTATATCTCAGCAATTATCAGCTTGTTTTTTTTTGTTCAAACAGGACTTGTTTGAAAACATGTTTTTATTTCTCTCAGTATATCATGGAATTTTCGATGAAATTCAAATTTCAGTGTTCTGTAATAATGATGTGGAACTATATCATTTGAAAATTTGCCAGACATCATCCATTGCATTGTCGAATTATTTTCCGCTTGTTGAAGAGTAGAAATATTAGTGGGAAAATAACTTTAAATTCATAACGATTGTCAACTTTCAGAAATTGATGATGAGTCATTTTTTTGAGAAGTCACATATTTCCTGAAATATCCATTATTTTCGCTAGTTTAATATGAATTCAAGAATGATTTAAAAATTCTTATAATTTGATTTACTGCCTCATAAAATTGTTTCGTCTCTGCAGATAAATAAAACAAGACTGAAAACACATTAAGACATTTCTTCTAATTTTTAGAAACAAGGAAGAATAGTTTTTCATGTCGACTATTCAACACTTGAGAGTAAGCAATACTAAAATAGAATAATAATGATGATACGTTAATAGTCTTATGATTTAACGACAAAGTAGTTCTTGATTAATTTCACTTTACGACATGGATGAAAAAAAATAATAGAAAAACCCAACGAATTGGTTAGAAAATTTTATTGAATTTCTATTGAACTTTCTATTAGTTTTTGGCCGATTCTATTAAAATGTTTAGCAGAAAATATTCAATAGAAAAAGTCAATAGAATTCGATTTTTTTGTGCGATTTATTCTATTCAGATATTTTCAATAGAATTGCGTCGGCTCAAATTTTCCAAGTTTTTTTGTTTGATTTTCTTCATGAGAAGAAAAGAAAAATAGAATGAAAAAACCTAGAAAATTTGAGCCGAGGAAATTCTATAGAAAATATCTCAACAGAATTAGTCAAAAACGAATAGAAAGTTCAATAGAAATCTAATAGAATTTTCTGACTAATTCACTAGGTTTTTCTATTCATTTTTTTCGTGCGTGGAGATTTTCAACCTAAAACGGCACTATCTCAAATATTTCCTTGCCAAAAGCAGAGCGATCATTTATGATTAAATCTTTTGTTTGTTAAAATATTGAATTTATACCTCAGCTATTACCAGCTTGTGGTTTTTTGTTCAAACAGATTTTTTTGTTAAAATGATAAATTTATGCCTCAGCAATTATACGCATGTGTTTTTTTTCAAACAGGACTTGTTTGAAAAACATGTTTTTGCTTTTGTCAATGTACGATAGAATTTCCGAGGAAATTGAAATTTCAGTGTTCTGTGATAATGATGTAGAACTATATTATTTGAAAATTTGCCAGACAACATCATCCATTGCATTGTCGAATTATTTTCCTGTCGTTGAAGAGTAGAAATACTAATGGGAACACAGCTTTACACTCATAACCATTCTCAACTTCTAGAAATGTACGATGAAATAATATTCCTGAAATAATTCATATTTCCTGAAACAACCATTATTTCTGCTAGTTTAATATGCATTCAAGAATGGTTTAATAATTCTCGAATTGTTATTTAGTGCCTCGTAAAATTGTTTTGTCTCTGCAGATAAAATAAGACCGAAAACACTTCAAGACATTTTTTTCTAATCTTTACGTCGTCTGTAAATATTTGGGTACATTGAGAAATGCAGGAAAAATATGTATGTATTCTATTGTTGAGAGTGGATACAACACGCACGTATGAAGAAATTCAATGAAAACCTAACGAATTCGCTAGAAAATTCTATTAGAATTCTACTGAAAAATTGTATTTGTTTTTTTGCGCTGATTCTGTTGGATATTCGATAAAAAAAAGTCAATAGATTTCGAATTTCTGTTTGAATTTCCTCTTGAGATTTTTCGTATAAAAATGCTTCGCCATCAATTTAGAAAATTTGTGCCGAATAATTGTAACAGGAAAAATTTCAAGAGAAAAAATTTGAACAGAAATTCAAAATATATTGACTTTTTCCTATGACATATGCAATAGAATCCGCCCAAAAAAACTAGAATTTTTCAATAGAATTCCAGTAGAAATCCTATAGAAACCTCATAGAATTCCCATAGAATTCCAATAGAATTTCCTAGCGAATTCGCTAGGTTTTTTACTGAATTTTTTCATGCGTGCGGTTACTCAATGAAATTCTCAACCACAAAAAATGAATCACGAGTTCAATACGATCGAGTTTCGAGGGAAACAAATCATTGCCAACTCTGTTACGCAGTAATTTACGCGGACCTAGACAGCGGTCATTGCCAAGAGCCCTATACGTATTATATTTATAGCTGGATTCACATTGTTTTTTCTATAGTACTTCATACATACCACCAATGATATAAACCTGCTAAATCATTCATTTGCAGTTCTACAATCAAGAGACGAGTGGCAAACCACCACTGGTTGGAATTCAGCTCGTGGTGCCAAAGCCACCAAAGGATTACAGTTTTACAAGGTGGAATTGGCCAAGAATACGTCAGGCATGCTTTTGGTTGATGGTTTGCGTGTTGACATTGAGCACGGGACTTGTCATCAGAGGAATTGTATTAATGCCGAAAAAGTATGTTTGGGAATTAATTTTTTTGCTCAACAAACGAAATAGCGAATTTTAAAATGAGACGAGAGAATTTATTTAAAAATCTTTAAGCATTTTGATAATTTTTTTTCTTTCGTTGAAATTATCATTTGATGGTGTGGAACAGAATTACTTGAGGGAAATTAAGGGGAGACTAGTATGAGTTTTAAAAGTCGCGAGCTATTCGAATGTGATTTCTCATACTTTGAAGATCGATTATCTCTGTATATTATCAAAATCCAAATCGACTTCTGGTGATAAAAATGTTGTACTCGAAATTAAAACTCCACAATTGAGGGTCGCAAGGGTCATGAGGATCAAAATAATGGTCATGAGAGTCAAAATAAGGGTCAGAAGGGTTAAAATAAGGGTCACAAAGTTCAGAATTAGGGTCATGAGGGCCAGAATAAGGGTCACGAGGCTCAGAATAAGCGTCACGAGAGTCAGAATAAGGGTCATGAGGGTCAGAATAAGAGCCCCAGGTCAGAATAAGGATTATGGGGGTCACGTGCGGCGTTTGACGACATTAACACGCGATATAATTTTTCAGCAGAACCAATTTATTCTTTCAGTGTAGCTGAACATCATTCAAAATTTTATAGAAAAACCAAACGAATTCGCTAGAAAATTCATTAAGTTTCTATTGAAAATTCTATTAGTCTTCGCCTCTATTCTACTCGAAAATTCCGCAGCTCCTTTGAGTTTTTTTTGTCATTCCGGTCGTAAGGCAGCGTTTCACGGACGCTCCGCTTCCGTGAATCTCTGCCTACGGCCGTCATGACAAAAAATATTGTTTGTCATACGGCCAAAAAAAACTTTTCTGACAAATATGATTGAAGCCCTCGCCTTCGGCTCGTGCTGCAAACCTCATATTCGCCAGAAAAGTTTTTTTCGGCCTAATGACGAAATATACTATTTTTTCAATAAAAAATAGGCAGTGTCTGTTCACACTGTCCACGGTAAATTTTACCGTGGATATAGGGTATATTTTACCGTGGATATATGGTAATTTCTACCGTGGATATAAGGCAAGCAGTGGGGTACGTTAGGCCCATTTTTTATGCCGTGGATAAAAGGTAATTCTTACCGTGGATATAAGATAAAGCAGTGGTGTGCATCGGACCCATTTTTACCGTGGATATAAAGTAATTTTTTTTTACCGTGCATATTAGGTGAGTGAATGGCGTGCAGTGTTTCCACTTTTTACCGTGGATGCAAGGGAGATTTTACCGTGGATCTATTATATACACGGTGATGTCTACCGTGTATATAAGGGAGATCAATGGTAAGCATCGCGTAGGGAAATTATCTCGCAGATCTAGTTGTATTATGGGTTAGAGCCTTTAAAATTTCAAAGATCAGGGGGGTGACGACCAGGGTTAAACGAGAGACGAATAAAGTTAGTAGGCCAATCAAATAAGGACTTTTTTTTTGCCGAAATCGAGGATGATAGAAGAAGGATAAAAACCATGAGATATCATGCGGAAAAATGATATGAAATACATACTGAGTNGTCTTTAAAGATGACAAATGTCTCTAAAGATGATGTCTGTTTTCAACTGAAAAGCGCAATTGTAACAACATCGTCCAGTGGGGTCTAGGAATCTCCCCCGGTTCAAAACCATCTTTAGAGGCATCAGCATACCATTTTTCGAGCCGCTCTTTCATTTGAGCCCAAAAAAACATTCATATCTTGTCTGACATCTCTGCTACAAACTCTGGTTTTCAACTCTCGTTTTCAATTAAAACCAGAGTTGAAGACCCGAGTTGTTTTCAATTAAAACCAAAGTTGAAGACCAGAGTTTGTAGCAGAGATGGGAGACAAGATATGAATGTTTTTTTGGGCTTAAATGAAAGAGCGGCTCGAAAAATGGTGTGCTGATGCCTCTAAAGATGGTTTTGAACCAGGAGAGACTCCTAGACCCCACTGGACAATGTTGTCACAATTGCGCTTTTCAGTTGAAAACAGACATCATCTTTAGAGACATTTGTCATCTTTAAAACCATCTTCCACGGTAAAAAGTGGAAACACTGCACGCCATTCACTCACCTTATACGCACGGTAAAAAAAAATTACTTTATATCCACGGTGAAAATCTTCCCTATATCCACGGTAAAAATGGGCCCGATGCACACCACTGCTTTATCTTATATTCACGGTAAGAATTACCTTTTATCCACGGTAAAAAAATGGGCCTAACGTACCCCACTGCTTGCCTTATATCCGCGGTATAGAAATTACCATATATCCACGGTAAAATATACCCTATATCCACGGTAAAATTTACCGTGGACCGTGTGAATAGACACTGCCTAAAAAATATTCCATAGAAACAATCAATAAAATGAAGAACAACAGATGAAATGAAACCTTTCTCGACTAGCCTTGAGATGATACCGAAATTTAATGAATCATTCGAGTAAAGCAATGTGAATTGAATATTTCCTCTCGATCAGTCATCGAGGATTTATTATCACCGATTGATATCGATACAACTCCTTTCCAGATGTGCCCCACCCACAGAATGGTGGCAAGGCAAGCTTTTCTACGAGATATTTCCGGGCTCCTTTCAAGACACTTCTCGAAATGGTGTCGGTGATATTCGAGGTATCACAATGCGCATGGATTACCTACAGCACCTGGGTGTCAAAGCAATCCGCTTGAACTCAATATTCTCTTCCTCCGGGTATCCAGAGCACTACCCAAGTATAACGAGTCTCACAAAAATCGATCACAACTTGGGATCGATAGAGGATTTCGAGGAGCTAGTCGACACTCTACATAAAAATGGAATGAGTTTGATTCTCGATTTTCCTCTGCATCCTTTTGTGGAAGAATTGAGGGGGGGATTCATGAAGAGGACTGCAGTGAAGTCTCCAGGAATGGAGAAGACAGAGGGAAGACGCAGAAGGAATATTGAAATCAAACCCACAATAACAACAACAACAACAACAACAACAGAATCTTCAACTATAAACAACGAAATTGCAAAAACACCAACAACCCCATTGCCATTTTTGAACATGACCAAAGACGAGCCAAAATCCGAGAGATACGTAGCCTCTAATTCCGTGGATCCGAATCAAGCTGAGCACGAGGTGACAAAAGCCCTGAAATACTGGTTACGAAAAAGAGTAGATGGATTCTACCTGAAGGGTCTAGAGCACTACGTCAACGACATCCACTTCGTTCACCTCCTCGAGGACTGGAGAGACATCTTGGGATATCAGAAGATCCTAATCTGCAATTGGAAGACCCTCCAATCCGCGAAATCGGAGGTCGTCAGGAAAACCATTGTCGGCTCGATAAATCTACTGGACGTGACGTTGAAGCTATCTAATGGAACGAAGGATATAAAGAGGCAGGTGGAGCTGATCACGAAGAGTGATTTGTTGAGAGAGCCTAGTATCGATCATCCTTGGATTCACTGGTCGATTGGGAGTGTCGAGACTGATAGAGTTATCTCTAGTTTACCGGTTAAAAATGCCAGCGCTGCTGTTAGTTTGTTGGGGATGATGCTGCCGGGGACGCCTAGCATTTTTTATGGAGATGAGGTAATAATATTATTACACAATTGTACACTGAGATTTCTCTTCGTTTCATCTTCGTCATAATGTCGCAAAACTAATTTCTTGCGCCAAATATCTCATCTGTTGAGGATAAATTTCTTGGAATAAGAATTCCGGATAATGTGTCAGACAATGTGAAATTTCAGTGAAGTAACCATGACTTGAACATGAACATTTCATGATAAAGTGAAAATTTCTTGCCACAAGAAATCAGATTTTTCCCTCGCCTTCGGCTCCGGCTGCAAACTCATATCAAAGTTTTTTTTGGTCATGTGACGAACAATATTTTTCAAAACAATATTTTTTGACATATTCACCTAAAAAAAAGTCGGTCTGATTCAGACCGATTTTTCGATCTCAAGTCGGACCTAATTATGCTGGGAATCGACTTGTTTCATGTCGAATTGACGGCATGAATCAAGTCGGACTCGGACAGATGCAAACCGGTATATCGGTCTGATTCAAGTCGATTTTTTGATTTTTCAAAACCGGCTTGTATCAGACCGGAAAATCGACTTGAATCAGACCGAAAAATCGACTTCAATCAGATCGAAAAAACGACTTGAATCAAATCGAAAAATCAACTTGAATTAAGTGGCTATCTACTACCTGAAAGAGGCAGCATTTCGTCGTGAATCACTCTGCTTTTCGGTTTGATTCAAGTCGATTTTTCGGTGTGATTCAAACCGATTTCGACTTGAAATAAACTGCTTTTCGACTTATATGAGACCCGGAATCCGGATTGGCGTAGTCCGAGTCACTCAACTTGAATCAAGCCGAAAATCGGTTAGAATCAAGCTGACGACGACTTGAATGAGCACTTTTTTTGGGTGCTCTTTGAAAATACTATATTATGTCATCAGGCGATAAAAGTATTATCCGGCGAATGTGGGTTTATAATCCGAGCCGAAGGCGAGGATTATAACCACATTCGCCAGATAATGCTTTTATCGCCGTGTGACATACGATATTTTAATGCCTAATGACATAAAGTGGTTTTTGACCCGTGAAAGATCTGTTGCGCTCGCCGAAGGCGAGTGCTATCCTCCCAAAGGTTCACGAGTGTCGAAGCCTGGTTTTCATCACAATGTGTGGAAATTGGGATTTTGCGCATGCGAAGCTTGCGTAAAATTGCACTTTATGCACAAGTGATGAAATATACTATATTGACATTCCTCATGTTATCTGAATAAACCGACTTCTTGACATTTGTAAGTAAACGTTCACGGGCTGAGACTACGATTCAAAACCAGCTTAACTTGTATATGGCCCATTCCGCCAAAAATCGTACGAGATCAGGCCTCCAAATTTTCGACAATTTTTTTTTGGTTGTTCTTGATACTTATGTATAGAAAAGAAGATTTATCGGCTAGCAGAGATTCCGCGGCTTAATTAGAGGCGCTCCGCGTGATTGAACATTTTAAACTCGAAATTCTGCGCTCTTAACGTGTTGAAAAATGTTTAGAAAAAAAAATTCAAAACAGTTTTTGATCCGAAATTTTATGAATTTGTAAAAAATTGTGGTTTTTTGTTTCTCCACTTCAACGTCATGAGAAATGAAAAACAAAACATGAGTCTTTAGAAAATTGATTTCTCACGATCTTTGCATATTATGATGTTAATATGGAATAAGGAAGTACGTTTCGTCAATGAAAATAATTATGTAATGCATGAAAATTGTAATCACAAGATCAAACCATCCAAAATCGATTTTCGTAGTATTAACTTTTTTTCATTTTCTTTCTAGCTGTGCAGCACGCGTGCGCACATATTTCAAAGATCATTTCACTCAAAAATTTTCTGAATTTTTCGAAAAAAATATCAGATTTAGAAGAATTGGGGAACAGGCTGAAATCAACGTTTCAAGTTTTATTTTTCGATTTTCACCATGAAGTTGAAGTAAAGAAACAAAATTACCATCATTTTTGAAAAATTCCGAAAATTTATGATCGAAACCTGTTTTAAATTTTTGTTTTCAGCATTTTTTAACACGTTAAATAAGAGCGAAGAATTTCGAGTCTAAAACGCTTAATCACGCGCGGAGCGCCTTTAATTAAGCCGCGCGATCTCTGCTAGGCGAGAAATCCTCTTTTCTATATATAAGTATTGAGAAGAACCAAAAAAAACTAATTAACGAAAACTCTGAGGCCAGATCTCGTACGATATTAGACGGAATGGCCAATATATATATATTGTAAACTGACAAATTATGTTGAATAAACGCCGTTAAATATAAAAAAATATTGATATTCCATTCCAGATTGGCATGAAGGATTGCAGTTGTGAAGATCATAGTGACCTCCAACATCTGCACAATGTTCCCCCGATGGCCTGGGAAGCGGTGAAAGACTCAGTCGAGAGATTTTCATCATCTAACGTTATGCCCTGGCTCCCAGTTACACCCCCAGACACCCCTAGCAGCATGGCCGAGACGGTAGTTTCAATGTCCCACTTACGACAGACGACTACACCTATTTTCGTCGACACAGCACTCAAGCATGATCACATCAGCGTCAATTGCGACGTCAGGTGATTTACCCTATTAATACCTCTATTAATAAATCCCGATAATTTGTTGAGATACGAATTAATGCATTTTCCGAATTACAGATACGCTAATGATGAACTCATCGTCGTTGAGAGATGGTATCCTCGTCAGAATACTTATGTTCTTGTCGTGAATTTGGGGAATGTGACGCAAGTGAAGGATTTATCATCACTTTATTACGATGGACGAGTTGTCAGTGGTCCTTCTAACAAATTGAATCAAAGTATTTACTTTCGGGAATTCGTCATTGCACCTGGCGAAGCATTTTTAATAAAACTCGAAAAATGACCCGTTATTTATATCTAAAATATTGATTTACATTGAAATCATGATTTTGCTGAACTGACAACACAATTTGTTACGATTGCACAGATCAATGATTTGCTCAATTTTTCCGTAATAATCTGATGATCAATACTGTTCGACACAGTGACAAAACAAAAGGTGACATTTTTATGATTATGATGCTGTGCTGATGCTCAATCAAGGGGACATTGGTTTTCATTTTTAATCTTTGCATTATATTTTTTTACTGATGAACATTTTGAAAGGTAAACGATTAACGAACCAACGAATATCTCGATACTTATCAGACTTTATTGTTCGATAAAATATCTGTATTTCTGATGAACCATTAATTTTTAATAGTTTATTATTACGAAATAAATTGAACTTGTTGATAACAAAACATGTGGTGTGATTTTTTTTTCTGAGTGAAAGCATTGTAATCATTTAAATATAAGTTTTGGATTTTCTATTCATTTTTCCACGAGATTCAGAATTTTCAATGACAAGATTTCCTGAAATTTCAGTGGATTTGGAACACAATACAAATTTTCGGAATTTGGCACAGAAAATTCAGATAAAATTTTTTAACAGTGTATTCATTAAAATTTGAGTCATCGATTAGTTTTTTTAATTTTTTCGATAATCGGTTGTTCCACGATAAGTAAAGAAAAATACTCTAAATTGATTGACTGATGGCCTAAAAAATTTGTTTGGGTGTCCGTTTGACCGAGTTCGAAGATGGAGGCGATAGCAGTAATCGTTATGTTGATTTATTCGAAAATTTTCAAAAATTTTGCATTTGTTGAAAATCAGAATTCCGGGGTTATCGTGGAATATCATGCTTCAAGTTAATTCAGTCATAGCTTAAAATGTTTGTTGTAATGCCATTGAGGCGAAGTTCAAAGATGATTACAATAGCTATGTTGGTTGATTTGATTTTTATGATTGTTGAAATTTTGAATTTTTCTTGAATTTCCCTGAAAGTGAACTTTCTAATGGTTTCTTCAAATGTGATGTTTCAAATTCATTTACGTATGTGTAAAAAAAATTTTTCTATTAACATTTTGTCAAAGGGCTGAGGGGAGAGATAGAACTGTAAAAAAGCCAATCGGTTGTATAGAAGAAAAGGGATAATAAGAATAATGATGTTCAGTAAAATATCAGTATTTCTCATGAACCATTAGTTTTCAATAGTTTATTATTACGGAAAAAATTGAACTTGTTGATATAAAAATATGTGGTGTGATTTGTTTCATGAAAAAACAGTTGGAAATGTTGGTAAAGGTGAATGGGAGTTGAGAAGTTTTCTCGCAAGTGCTTCTGACGGTATCAGTTTCTTTATAAAGGGGCCACCGAGGAATAACAGTTGTTCCCTCGAGCCGCACCGCGGAGCCACTTTCTGAGTTCTTTAGTAACTCTAATCTAGCTCTGAGGAAGGTCCCTGGATCCCCGACAGAGAGTGTCGTAGCATAAATGCTGCTAGCCTCCGCCGTCATCTCGATCTCGGATGGGACGTTGTGTGCGGTTGTTTCACGACTTCCATGCGTGACTGATCTTCGAGATGGGCGAGAGTGTATTGGTCAAAGTAAAGTAATGTGCGCATCGGTCGCCTGACCGATAACTCAACAGGGCCTTTTACGAGGAAACTTTTTTTTTATTTTTAGATTTACGATGTTATTCGGACAATTCTGAAAATCTTACGCTTTCCTTAAAGGGGAGACTACTATGAGGTTTAAAAGACGCGGGCGATTGGAGTGAGATTTCTCAAGCAATAGGTTGTCAGCCGGAAACTGTTATTTATAAACAAATGGTGATGATCAATCGATTGTAATTCGTTAGCAAGTGACTGTAATTCATCTCTTAACGTCTAAGAGTTGTTCAATTATTTATTAAATTAGGAAAACTAATGACGCATACAATTAGCCCGAATTTTTTTGTTTTAGACTCTATTTAATTTTTATTCACTCCAATCGATTGTAATTTGTTAGCAGGTAAATGCAATGCATTTGTAAACGTTTAAGAGTTACCCAATTAATTATTAAATTAGAAAAATTGGTTACGCGTACAATTAGCCGAATTTATTTTTTTTACATTTTTTTATATTTTTATTCACTCCAGTCGATTGGAAATCGTTTGTAGTATACTAATTTGATGTTTCTAATGTTCAAGAGTAGAAGGGTTGAGTTAAAGCAGCTAATTAAAATTTTCATCAGTTCACACTGTCCGATCGGCCTCTGACGTCATTGATGTCGTGGCATTCTAAGCTGCTTTTTTCCATTTTGGAGTGATTTTCTCGAGTGCAAATAAAAAAGTTTGCTTTACAAGAAACAAACGGGAGATTGGACAGAAAAATAATCAGGAATTGTAAAAAAGTAATCTCAAATTGCTACAACATCTGTACAACTGGATCTAACAGTTCGGACTAAGTGGAGAGTGGAAAATCATTTTGTTTCGGATTTTCTAATTACAATTACAATATTTGGTTCATCATCATACATGGCACCCCAAGCTTTTACTTCTATTTTCTGCATAATTCTGGAGGAGAAATAAATTCAGATTATGATGGGGGATTAGTTATCTGGAAATCTCCCAGAAGGGGCATAACTTAGACTTACGATGGTGGATAAGCAAGCAGAAGTCATTCAGAAATATTAGCAAAAGGTAAAGACGAGGTATTTTCTGAAGTTTGTGTTAATTTTTTTTTTATTAAATTAGAAAAACGAGTAAATAGGTTAGTCAATGAAAGAAATATATTAAAAGCATCTTTTCAGAGTTGAAAATTCTTTTTAATCATTTTTTTCAACATTTTGCTATACATTCGTAATTTTTAAGAAATAAAACCGTTATGATATCCATTGAATCTGAAATGTATTCCAGTATTGCATATGACGGGCCACAGTTGTGGTCCGGTCGTTCTTTACATGACGGATTCAAGAATTTTCCAAACATTTTAGTGTCGCGATGGAAATCGAGCTGTTAAATGGAAGCAATATTCACTGGAATAGAATGGACCAGAAGGTAAATTCAATTTTCACCGATTGACACTATACTTTGGTACTAATTCGACTAGGGAATTGCTTCCTGTTCATGTAAAAATTCATAAATACTTTGTCAACTTGTTTGTAACTTGAATTATTATTTTTTAGGTGATGAAAATTTCTCATCGAACGTCAATGATGGGATCCTTCTACCTGGCGTTTCTGATGGGTAACTATCGACAGCCACCCGTGCAAGTTAGGCACAGTTGATTTTTGGAAAATGTGATATTGTATTTGCTGGTGATTGTAATTTCGCATTTTTGTTTTGTTTACATTTGTAATATTGCTATATTAGTGAATGTTGGGCGTTGCATTATTCAGTTTTCTTTTTTTTCAAACTTACCAATGGATTGATTTTTTTAACATTTCTAACCAGTGTATTTTTTTTATGTACAAAATAAAAATCAAGGTGTTATATATTTGCATGACCTGAATGTTACACTTATTCTTTACTACATTGTATCACATATTCCGCATTTATCAACTAACGATTTGGGATTTAATTTTTTATTCGCCTGAAAATGTTACCATTTTTCATGGACATTGAAAATTTTTTTTTTTTTACTCTTCTGAAAAACTACATTTTAATTTTTCACGAGTATTGGGTTGGTTCCGCACAAAAATATAGATACGAGCGGTTTTCAAGAGAAATTTTCTAATTTTCGGCCACAAAAAACATGATTATTCTAGTGTAATATAATGGTAAAAAAATTACTTTTGTGTAAAATTTCGTAGGTTTCGTACTTCGCACCCAAAAAAATTATTTATTTCCTTATCTAAAAATATAAATTTCTGAAAATAAATTAATGAAATTTGGGAGAGTGCTGAGCATTGAGACGCATACACTCATTTTTTTTATTTCACAAATTTTCAAGAATCAGAGATTTTGTGGATTTTTTGCAAAAAATTTTTGTGTAAAACTATTTAAAGACAAAAGTAAACTAAAAAGGACATGTGGCTGAAAAATGTACGGAAAAAATGAAAACAAAAATTTGATTATACGTGTCTTGACACTTAGCACACCCTGAAAATTTTAATTAGAACGCCTCGTTAGAAAACTATATTTCAAATAAAAAATAGAAAATTACAATTTTTCGAGTGTGAAGTCGGACACCAATGAAATTCAACCCAAAAATAACTGTTGAAACTATTATAATAATGCGCTAGAGCAGTCTCGCGTATCTTTTTCTCAAAATTTTGGACGTTTTCCTTGAAAAGCTTTAAATGTATTTTTCGCGTAAAATCCACCCACACAATTTTTCAGGAAAAAAAAGTGAATAAGAATGCTGAAGGGTTAAGTCGACATAGTTTCATCCGACTTGAGAAAAAACATGAGACTTAACTTAGTTTATTTGCAAAAAAATTATAAAATATTGTTATCTGTTAATGTAAAAAAATTTTTTTTAAATCGACTTAACGTAGTTGACCACTTTGGTACTGAATTAATTTATTGATAAATATCTAGAGTATTGCATATTTAAATTGTACAGTTATTATAGAAACAGGCTCTTCAAAGAAAAAATATCGTCAAAAAAGTATGTTGAATGTGTTTAATGTTCTTTACGTGCCGATTATCGATTTTTAACATTAAATTTTTCCGCGCTTTTTTGTATCACAACAGTTGCACATGGTCGTTTCAAAACAATAAACATTAACCTCTAATTTTGTCAGTCCCCGTTAGATGATGATAAATATTACAAGTATTAATATGATAATGAAATTTAAAAGACTTTAAAGTGGAAGGGTATAAATAATTCGTATAAATATTGAACAAATTATAAACTTCGTTTGACTAATAATTCTATTTGCACTTTTTTAGGATTGACATTACGAAAGAAATATGCCTCCGGCTTCTCGTACTGCAGTACAGGATGCGATTTCGAGCCTGATAAAATTTGAAAGTCATTTCTCAAATGGAGAAATACCTGTTTATTCTCACTCAGTATGGAAGGAATTGGCCAAGGAACACAAGGGAGCTTGGAGTGCCCATAATTGGTACAACAACGTGAAGAAAAATCTCCGGGGAATATGGACCAAGGCATCTGAACACTGGAATTTCGATTGTGCCAAGAGTGACCAACTAGGAGACACGCTGAATTCAACATTGGGACAATTTGAGGCATCCTTCAAAATTGTGTTACGTGACGATAGGGATGGAGATTCGTGGTTTGAGTGTTTCCTCAGTTTGATAGAGTGGACAAGACTTTTTGAGCCCCTGAGAATGGATAATTTGGAAGGAAAAGTAAAATTCATGCTGCCTCCGGGTCAGTGGGGAAATGATTTAGATACGATTTTTTGGAGACAGAATAGATTGCCCTGTTCATATTTACTCGAAGGTGCTGAAGTTGACACATGTTCTTCTAGTTTTCTCAGAATGTCGGGTAATTGTAGAAATAAACACTGCCAAAGTGAATTTTATGCATATGCCAATATCAAACCTACAGCAGTTAATGATGAACTCCTTATTCGAGTGAGGACTCGAGACACTCGTGGGATCGAACATGAGAAAGTTCAACCTCATTTGGATGAAACGAGAAAACGAACAGTTCCTAAGCCAAAGCACAATAAACCGGCAGGAAAGCAGACGCGTCGCGTAACTACATCATGTTCAGATTCATCTTCACTATTAAAAAAAGAGCCCGGCAACGAAGATCTTGTAACACGAGTGTTTCATATGCAGTTTTCTTATCCTTTCATGGGATCCATTCACGATGTTTCGTACGATCCGTATTATACATTCTATGCACTTCCGTCTCAATTATTTGTATACAAAAGACATCATGCATCTACGCGAAGCTCAGCCATCAGCATTGGTGTCCTTAATAAGTGTGCTCAAGAGTTACATCGTCCAGAGGGACTTCAGTCATACTCAATTTCAATGTATACCATCGTCATTAAATTCGAAGGTGAACTATTCCCAGTTTATCAGATGTTGTGTGAGAATAAGCGAATGGAAACTCGGGAGTTTGGGATGAAACGGTGGCTTCGTAGAGTGCAGTCTAAACCAAAGCAAGTATTCGTAGGCTTATCACCTAGTCTGTTGAGTGTATGTACACAAAGTATTAATGATATTTCTCTCGAACGATATATTGACGAGGTTTTTCGAGCGATCGTTGAGGAGCTAGATCTACGTTGTAGTTTGGCCGTCTTAAAAGTCGACGTGAAAGATTTGATTGGAGCAGTACTTGGATGGCCATGTTTAAAATCTGTTGATTCGTCTCATATTCGCCACTTTTATTTAAAATGGATTGTCGTCCTGGCAAAATGTCCAACCATCACCGAATTCAAGGAAGTTTTCTCACTCGTCTGTATTGTCAGTCTCCACAACTATAGAGATTCAATCCTTAATTCACCACTTGCCTCTACGCCAGACTGTGCAAGAAAAAAACTGGCGAATTATTTCGTGGATAAAAATTTTTCCATCGACATGGATCTTACAAAATGGGGAGTGAAAATTATTTAGAGATCGACGACTGCAAAGATAAAAATTTTATAAAGTTTACGAAAATGAGTACATTTCTTGAGAACGTGATTCATGAATTACGGAAGACTGGTGAGATTCCTCAGACTCTCAACACACTGCGCTCTTCTGATACCTCAAAAATTGTAATTTTCGTTGAAGAAATAGTAATCTCTTGTCTACGAATCCAACACAGAGGAGAGGATTTAAGTGCCTACTTCCTTCCAACAATCATGAATGATCTCTTCCAATTGGCAATCCAGTTTCCAATATGAACATCTGTAAATCCTTGAGGAAAATTACGCCTGGAATCCACGAATCATTCACGAGAGTATGTTGAGACTTTGAGGAAACGACTTGAGGGAAAACGAAGTCATCTCCTTGAAATCGATAAATTGCTGCAATTCCATCTTTCTGATCTGAAAAAAAATGGTTTAGTGAGTGCAACGGAGAAACTGGCATCTGACGATATTAAATTCTCTGGATTTGTTCATACAGATTCCACAAATCAGGAGAGACATCTGTCAGAGCTCCGTACTCATCCATATTCTCATAAAAATTCTTCTAAAGTTAATCATGGTACCTTAAATGATGAATTAGATAATAATTTGAATGAAGACGTATCAATCGATAAAGATGGTAATAATAATAATTTGAATGATCAATTATTGAAATTTATCGGACAAGGAAAACAATCCAACTCTAAATTCTTTAGAAGTGTTTCTGAAATCAAATTAATTAATAGAGTTGGTGAACAGAAATCGGGCACTCCAAGAGTTGTATTTCTTAAAAATATTCATCTTTGCCCACCAGTTGATTTAGATGGCGAAATGTATTTCGGTCATAACAGCTGCGCTTTCGATTGTGTTTCTCGTGTTTTGGTCACCGCCGCAGTGGATGATCCTCACTACTTGGAATTTGTAAAACACTCAACCGATTTTGGAATGCGCTATGTCAGCCTTTTTTTCACTGATGCAGCAGCCTCATTTCTGAATAAGGAACGTACTCGATTGTTCAGATTGATCAGTAGAATGAAATTTTTCTATAAAACTTATTTTATTGAGCTATTTTCTATAGTATTTCTTTGTATGAAATTTTCCAATATTTTTGATTTAATTTTCTTAATAAAAAAAAAGGAAAAGTAGTATGAACAAACTTGGAAATTTTCAGTCGAGGAAATTTTATAGAAAATATGTTAAAATAAGTTTTACAGAAGAGTATAATTCTATTGAATTTTTCTACAAAATATTTTCTGTTAAACATTTCAATAGAAGCAGCCAAAAAAATTGAAAATTACAAAGAAATCCAATGGAATTTTCTAAGGAATTCGCCAAGATTAGAATTTTTTTATTCGTAATCTACTCATAATTATCAAAATGTATAGCCAAGATGAAGTTTGATGGGATTCCAAATGTTCATTTCAGATTGGCAGGTGTTGTTGATTATCAGTCTCAACATTTCATCGCATATTGTCGAAGATTGACGGGACATTGGGAGCTCTACAATAATCTCAGACCAAAGATCAGTACCTGCCTTGCTACAACCGAAATAACACCACAATGTGCCATTTATATCCTCCAAACTTTTGAGTGAAGGTGTTATGAGAAATAATTGCCAAACGACGCACGAAAGATCCCCTCGCTGTCTCGATGAAGCCAGAAGTGGGACCGATCCCTCAACGGGCCAGACACTAAACTCAAGCAAATATTCAATGCACTATGTGAAAAATTGTCCCTGTACTTTTGACGATACTTCTGAGCCTTCAATCCCCTTCTTCAAATAATTTTTTTCAATTTAATTGACGTTAGTCGAAGCAGATTACTCGAGAAACAACATGGAATTATCATGTCTACTCAGTTGAAGGCTATGGCGCCCCACCCCCTCGATCAGTTTATTTTCCCGTTACCTCTCATTTGCGATTGTATTACTCATTTTATAATGCTCATCTGTATATTGTATCGTAGTTTCTTAATAACAATTGAAGAGAGACATAGATTGAGATAATGGTAAAGGGTGAATACAGATGAAGATTTTTTTTTATCCGTGATGCAGAATTCCGGAGTTTTAAAAATTAAAAAACTTAATGCAATTTTCACTCACCTATTGTAATTTTCAAGTGTATTAGAAGACGGCAACGAACTTCAAATGACTGATATTTTTATTGTACCAGTGGATGCTTCAAGACTGATAGATAAGAGAGAAAAAAACGTTGAACGAACTTTTCACTTCTACTCGATTCCGAAATTTTCAAGAATTTCTAGGTGAATTGAATATCGTGGAAGATTCTTGAAAATCACACTCTCGTTTTATAGATTTCTGCTTGTTCTAGAAGACTAAATAAGTCGAATAGTCTTGGAAAAAATGTAACCCACATAGCTAGTTCTCACTGTGAAACATACAATCCAGAAAATTGAAAATCTGTTTGACGTTATACTTTCATGTTCCATTGAAATTGTTAGAATTGTTCATGCGTCAAAAAATGCGTTTTCTGTAGCATTACAAAATGTTTTTTTATTGGTTTAAAAAATGTTAGACATATATTTATAAGAAAAAATATTTTATTAAGAGTCATTACGTTATTAACATGGATGTTAAGATAATGAAGAGTTTTTGCAATAAAGACTAAATAGGAAAGTAGCACATCAGAGGTGAATTAATTTGAAAACCTATTAACGCTATGCTAAAATAAATATGTTTGAATGAACAGAATTGTTTTACAAATGGCAGTTCTAAAAAAAAATATGTTAATCGTCACAGAAGAAAATAATCCTCAATCCTATAATCAATTTACCTACAGAAAACTGTTTCTCAATGCTGAAACTCTTAATAATAACTGAAGAAAAAAAAGCAGACTTAACGAGTCATTAATCTTGTAAATCATGGTTTCTTGTTCAGTATTCATAATCAATAATAGCTCTAATAAAATTCGCCTGGTATCTGCCAGATATTCGATATCAGAACTAATCTTCACATAGTTAATTCAACACGTATACATCTGTACACATCACTAATTCGACACAAGGAAAAGTCAACTCACAAAGAGGAAGTCAATATGTTGATTAGTTATTGTAGTAATTAGGGGAGTGGGAGATATTTGTGTGAAAGTGAAATTTTTAGATGATTCCGGCGTCCTAAAAGTCTATTCTATCAATCATTTTGATAACAAATAATTCAAGAAAAAAACTGTTGAAATCATTTTCTTTTAATAGAGTTTCCGTGGAGACATTTTTCTCCAAAATTATTAATCTCCGAAATAATTTTATAATTAATTCATGCGAAGACATTGCAATGCATTTTTAAAAAATTGAATTCAATCAAAAATTGAATTTTCATTGAAAAATGTCAAAATAATTATATAATTAATTCACGGGAAAAGATTTCAGTTAAAACTAAAAAATTGCTTTATGGAAAAATAAATAAATATGAAAAATGTGTTTTTAAAAAAATTATCTATTAATATATTTCAATTCTCAAAATCACGTGCGGCTTCTTATCCTCAACATATTCAAAACTACGTTTTTTAATTATGATATTGAGCAACTATATCTGGCGTGTTGCAATTGAATTTGATTTTATTGAATTTTCTTTTTTATTGAACTTGGTGGGTATTGAGTTGTTATGTATTAAATGTGTGTATTGAGATTACTTTGTGTTGATTAGTCATGGAATCATATTCTCGCAACCCATTATTGGCTCCCCCGTGTTTATCGGAAATTTTTAGCCTCATGCTGGAGCATCTGGTCGGATAAATGTTGTGGACACACTCCCCCCTCCGGGATTTTGAGCCGTTTCAAATTCCTGCCAAACTTTACTCTCATAATTACATGTGTGACTGGAAAATGATTCTGGATTGATAAACATATAACAACTACCACATATATAGCTGAAATCCTCATTTACAGTCTAATTCTCGTCAATATTTCTGTTCTCAGGAGTATCCTCAGGACACGGTTGAGAAGTATGAACTCCCTCTTCATTCAATTCATTTTCATCTGGTCCTTCATTGAATGAAGCAAAAGATTTTGATTCACCATGTTCAGTCTCGAATTCTCCATAATCTTGGGTGAATATCATCGAGCCCGCTTTCCCTCCCCAATTTTCTTGAGAAAACAGATCTGAATCTTCAAGGATGGACTTCGAAGAATCACTGGCAGCAACCAGTGGGGGTTTTCTCTTTCTCGTTACGGCTATTTTTTTTCTCAAAGCATGAGGCAAGGAATTACCACTTGTGATGAATTTCAGGAGCTTCGATTCTACTGTATGTGTGGCTCCACTCACATCATTAAGGTGTTTCCTCATAAAATGTTCCAAGCTGATTCTCCTTGAACGATTTTCCAATACTTGGCCCTTCAAGTCTTGGAAATTTTTCTCACTATAGCTAGATGAAGCATACCCAACAACGACTGGAATTCCCACCGCAGTCCATAGCACGAACTCTTTTCCGAGATCCACCAGATTTTTAATAAATTTAGGAACATAGTATGCATTTATATTAATGCCTTCTTTCTCAACAATTTTTACTCGCTCAAAAAGTCCTTTGATCAACGTCCCCAAAACGACTGGAACATCTGTTGTTTCATCAGATTCTGATCCGTCAACGCTTACAGAAGGAATCTTCTTCTCCACCTCCTCCTCCTCCGTCCTATCTTCAGTTGCTGGTAAATACTCCTCAATTTTGACCTTGCGAACAGACATAAAACTTTCCAATTTTTCTTAGGCTTCTCTCACAGTCATCAAATTTTGTAAACGTACCACGGTGTCTTCATGGGGGTGAAAGCCGACTGCACACGTAAGCATGAAAATTTCTCGAAAATCTTCTTAGTGCTAGCAGTCCACCATTAATGACATACAACGTACAAAGAAATCTCTAACCCGCGGTCATTTGATTGCCTTTGTGCTATCCCATTTGCAAACTAAGTGAATTAAATGCGCAACATCGATTCTCAAAAATGTTGATATTTTGCTCTCTATATTTTTACAGTTTCCACAGATCGACGAGAAGATGACCTCCATGTATTCTTTGGTTGTCAGATTGTTAAATGCTTTAGAGCAAGCGCACACAAGGGTGCGACAGTAATCAGTTGTACAATATTTAGGCTTCTTGTGTACTAAGGATAACCATCCCCTCAACCAGAAGGTAAAAGTCTCAGTTTCCTGCGATTCAGCCAACATCTGATAAACAGAAGTTATCGATTTATCGAAATGAATGACGATACAGTGGAGAAAAATGTGGGCTGACTTGAGATCGACCTAGTGGACGCACAAGATTCTTTGTTAAACTGCCAGTACCGTCAATACTAATGGACGACCAGTCTTGCGTGACATCACGATATTGATTATAGAGTGATATTTGACGAGGGAGTCCATAAAATATGTACATAGGGTTGTATCCAATCGCATTGATTGATCCTTTATATGGTCTTTCTAACTGTAATTCATAAATACACTGGATACAATCCTTGCCATTTTTTCCCTTGATCCCCAATTCTCTATTAATATGTTCCCTACGTGCCTGACGAAAAACATCAGCATTGGCCAAAACAGGTCCCTCGTTATAGCCTCGTCTCATATTTTCCCTTTTCAGTCGCTTGAGCATGTTTGAAGAGCCCTCAGCATAACTCTGTTTACCGAACTCTTTTCTCTTTTCACCATTCAGACACCGCTTCACATCTTCATGATTTTCGCGCAAAGTATTACGCGTTCTGACGCGGATAACAATCTCTTCATCCTTTTCTGAGGGTTCTTTATCGAGATATCCATGAAACTGATTGTCGCACTCTTTTCCTCGGCAGTATCCCTCGATTTTTAGATAATGTTTGCTCATAGTTGACGTACTTATTTCACTTCTCAAGAATGAATATGCACATGGTAACAGCCACTGCTTGTAAAATTGATCTGCAATGGTACTAGTCCAGACAAACGGGTGGAGTGTGTTTGATGAGGAATCAGAACCTTTAATGTGAAGCCATTGACTACGTGTTAATGTCAGGTCGAACCATAATTCTCCTTCTTCTGTTTCTGAGTCAGACATATGGAACGAGACCTCATCTTCTCCAGAAGAACAATCTTTCACTACACTGGGTTGGATCACTGGGATATCGATATTCATGTCCTGTCTCGCCTGCGATAAGATCCCTCTCCTATTCTCTCCAACACTATTGAACCAATTGAGACGACTCCACAGCCCATTACACTCATTAGTCAAATCGTCCCAAACAGGAGATGACCACCCAGGTAATTGTGGAACGCCAAAGTGCTCAATATATTTTTTCGGTGCAGCGACCGCAGTCTCTCGAGGAAGACGACATGAGGGAGGCATTGTGTTGATGACAATTGCCTCATCTGGATTAAAAGAAGAATTCGAATTGCAATAAATAATTGAGATCACAATTAATGTTCTATTTCGAAAAAATAGGAGTTGATAAAATGATCTTAGCAATTCTTCTGAGATATTCGTACTCATAGATGGAAATTCGGTTCATTTTCAGCCCGAAAACACAGCAGAAATATCAAAACTCCTGAGAATAATAATTTATATCTCACATATTCTTAATTTTCATAATGTCACAAAAAGGATCACTGCACTTACTTGTTATTGAGTAGTGACTAGCTGTACAGATATAGGACTCTAATTAAAGAAAATGAGTACATAAAAAAATTGCAAAACTGCACGATTAAAAGGTTAGAATGCCATGAATGACGTCAGAGGACAATCAGATGGCGAGCACCTGATGGAAATTTTAATTAATTGTTTTGACAAAAAATCCACCACTCTTAAACGTTAAAGACATCAAATTCATATACTACAAACAATTTACAATCGATTGGAGTAAAGAAAAATCAAATAGAGTGTAAAAAAAGAAAATTTCGGCCAATTATATGCCACATTGGTTTTTATAATTTAATGGGCGCGTTTCGCAATCGACGTAGTAGCAGTAGCAGTACTGCAACCCTATCTAATTTTGCTTTACTGCAGCTACGGTAGTTGATTCCGAAACGCACCCAATAATTAATTACGTAACTCTTAATTGTGAAGAGATGCATTACATTCACCTGCTAACAAATTACAATCGATTGGAGTGAATAAAAATCAAATAGAGTGCAAAATAAAAAAAATTCCGGCTAATTGTATGCGTCATTAATTTTTCTAATTTAATAACTAATTGAATAACTCTTAGACGTTAAGAGATGTATCACAGTCACCTGCTAACGAATTACAATCGATTGATCATCACCATTTGTTTATAAATAATAGTTTCCGGCTGACAACCTATTGCTGATTTCTCATGCATTGAAGATCAATTATTTATATGTAAAAACGAATAATTAGTGCAAAAAAATTAATTGTTTATTGGTCGTTTGCCAGGACCTTCAATTTTTGAGCTGCATAGGTTTTTTTCAAAATTTTTGAAAAAATGTGTACAGTAATAATTGCGAGTTACTTTTTTGAAATTCGACTCCTACACAGTAACACGGCTAATTTCCTTTTGTTTAACCCTTCAGAACTCGCGCTCAGCCACCGACCTTCGTTACTCGCGTGGTGAGCGCTGCGCCGCCCGTGCTTTCAGTAACGCAGCGTTGTCACGTTCATAGGTACGCGCCGAGCGTGCGGCGAGCGGAAAACAGCAACAGCGGAATTGAAAATTTTACATCCTTCGTTACTCGCGCTGGGCGGCACGGCGCCACTTTTGCGTATGAGCCTCAACAATTTATTATTTTTCGTAGCCTTGATGGATTTTCAGCGGATAAGAACCTTGCTAATCCATTCTAAATGATTCAAGCTAGGCATTCTAATTTTTTCAATTTTTTGAAAGCTCAATTTTGCAAGAGGCAAGCGAAAATTTGAAAAAGGCGGCGCGGCGCTTATAGCATGAGTTCTGAAGGGTTAATATAAAACTTTGTGCCGTTCATGTAAAATTAGCAAAAAAAATATCCTTATAATATTTAACATATTTTTTTGATTTTTTCAGCAACATTTTTTGGGCTATTTTACATGAATGGTGCAATTTTTATATTGAACAAAACTAAATTAGCTATGTAGGAGCTAATTTTAGCGTATAATAAAAGTAAATACGAGGGACGAAGATAAAAGAATAACGAGGAAGAAATAAGAGACGATCGTACATGAAGAGAGTTGAAATTTACGAAAAGATCAAATGCGTAACAATATTTTCTATTATTGTTTTTGTCAATCAGTTCATGAAGCCTCGTTTCACGCACGCTACGCGCTAAAAAGCCGCTCACGAACGTCGTGACAAAACATATGCTTCGTCACTATGTGGTTGCAAGATGGGCCGAAGGCGAATACGAAATAGTATACTGTGTCATTAGGACCGTAAACGAGGCCTTCGGCGAGCCTCGTCGCTGCCTTGCCGACGCCTCGTGCTGCTAACTCACACAAATCGAAAACCGACGTCACCGTCTGTATGACATATACTATTTTTTGTCACGAAGGCCCGATGCAGGGGAGGGGGTGGGGTGGAGGCGCAGAAGNGTTTTTCAGGAATATCTCGGAAACTATAGCGAGTATGTGCTAGGTTGTGGAGAGAGAGGTGGATTTCGGGTGGAATCGAGGTTATCGGGCGATGCAAAAATCAAAAATAAAAAGAAACCCACATTGTCCTTATGTGTTCCACTATTGACCTAAAATAATTAGCAATTTACATAATCCTTTCCATAATATTGACAAGAATGCGAAAATTCGAAAATAAAACAAAAATTACATCATTCATTAAATTGAAGCTACAGCGCGAACAACAAAATTACATAACTAAACCAAAACCGAAACTTACTCTCTCTCCATACTATTTACTCACGGATCGTCACCTAAAGTCGGGGGAGTTTGTTGTTTAAAAGATCGTAGTAGTGTTCCTAACGAACATCCCCACAAGTTCGTTACAATAGACAAAAGAATGCCGATTTGTGCTGTGGAAGAGTGCACGGTTGGATCTAAAAAGAATCTCGAGAAAGGAAATGTTTTTAAAGTTCCGAAAGATCCAACATCTCTTAAAAAGTGGAGAGATGCCACACGTAATCAAAATCTGGCCTCCATCACGTCTACACAATTTGTATGTCATAAACATTTTTTGACAGAACAAATAATCAGAAAGAAAATTTTGCGGGGACCGGATGGAGCAGTACTTGGGGTAGTAAGTAGCGTTAAACACCAGCAAACTACTTCTGTAATTCTGCCTCTGGAATTCATGTTCATAAATGAATAATTTTTGTCACTTCAGGGACAGTACTTCGTGCCCCAGTTGGAGCCAGGTGCCATTCCGTCACAATTTTCTTGGTCAACATCTCCTGCAATCGAAGTTTCACCAACTCTTAATTCAACTGTCACTTCCAGTTCTTCGTCTCTCAATCCGAAACTAAGCGAACCCAATGAACGAGTTCAGGGACACGAAGAAACACAATGCACGGTGAGCTCTTCAGTGACGATCCAGAATGAAATTGATCGCGATCCAGTCCATAATGTTGTGGGAACTTCCACAATGTCTCTCCCAAATGACATTGATGATAGTGCGGTTTTACGAAATCCTCTTTTCTTCGAGAGTCTTGCACATCAAATTCAGTTACCGAGTGGATGGAGTGCCGTATATCACGGTGAGAAATCCACTCGAGTTTTAGTCCTGGAGAATCGTAAATTTCGACATGTTGACCCACATTACAAAATGTTTACACAAAAAGAAATTTATGTCAGCCAGGATTTAAAGCTACAGATCAATGTATTGGGTGTGAAAATTGATCCATTGATTTTAAATATAACTTCGAATAAAATTGAGAGTATTGAGGCACTTGAAAGCATCATTACGAAGCTGGACAAGGCTGTGATCTGCAGTGGATCCCACAAATATGATGAAACGGTTCCAAGTAATTGTAAAACGATAATGAAAGATGTTGGAGACTGTCATCGTCACATTTATTGCCCTTTCATTCTTACCAACTCCAACATGTGTGCATTTTGTCGCAAAGCGCGGAAAACGGTTGGAACAAGGCTTCGGAGACTGAAAAAATCAGTTGGACCCCAAAGATGTTCTCTTCCCACTTCACCCACGAGGAGGAAACAATGGATGTCGGTTAAATAGAAACTGCGAACTGCGCAGCGGACGACCCGAGCATTGAAATCAGAAATCGAACGTGTAAGATTAGAATTGAAGGATTGTCGAGAAAAAATGAATGTGTACAAACACAAAGCTTTCTTAGACGACGTTGAGTCTTGAAAAATACCAAAAAATCAAGAGTTAGTTACCAAACAGATCCTGTAAACACTAAAACATTAGAGTACAAAGGACTTGTAGACTTCGGAGACAAGCAACAAGATGACGTCAGCTTCACTGAGCAGGCTGATTACGGGCTCGCAATAATGTTCCAGCCACTGGCTGATACATACTCTCAACCAATCGCTGTATTCGCCGCGAAAGAGGCAGTGAAGAGTGAAACATTGACATTATTAGTGCTAAAGGCCATAATTTTGATGGAAGAGATTGGAGCTAAAATTTATGGAGTAATTGGAGATGGCGCTAGCACGAATAGAAAATTCTGGACCACATTAGATGTCAATCCCAAACTGGATCCTGAGCACCCAGAATTGTTTAGAAATTACTTCATCCACCCGACAGATGAGAATCGAAAAGTTTATCTATTTTCAGACCCTCCTCACTTGATCAAGACTATTCGAAACAAACCATTCAATTCTGGCACCCTCCAGGTGGGTTTTACATTCATTTTATGAATTCATTTTCATTATCTTCCATTAATATGAATAATTTCAATAGATGCACCCGGACAAGCCCCTCATTCGATGGGAACACATCAGAAAATTGCATGAGAAGGACAGAGAGTTTGCTGGGCCTGCTGGTGGCTTATTTTGTAGGAAGTTAACCAAAGATCATGTCGAGCTTAATAATTCATCCAAAATGAGAGTTCGCTTGGCGACACAAGTTAGTGCCGTTTTTAATGATTTCCATCTTTCGTAATGGAAATTTTGATATACCAAATAAACAACAATTCTTCATCCTTAGGTTTTCAGCAAAACGGTTGCTTCAGGGCTCAGGATGTTTCGGAATATTCCTGAGTTGATTGACAGTGAGGAGACCGAATTATTCTGTTTATGGGTCAATGACCTCTTCGATGCTCTAAATATTACCGAAGAACTCAATGGCGTACAGAAAAATGATGTCCATTACAAAGTAATTCAGTTTTAATTTAATTCATAATTTCATATTTTGATGATCTGGTTCAAAACTTTAATTATTGAATTTCTCTAATCAATTAGCACAATTATAAATGGCCATAAGTTCGTCTTCATATTTATGTTACCCATTTCAAATGGAAAATCATTGAATTCAATGGAGGATACCCTACGTTCTGCACAGTGAATTCTCACCCCTAATATAATTCAGTTCAGAAGAAGATGGATGATAGTAGCCTCGATGTGTTTATCAATTAATTTTCAATAAAACAATTTTTCCAGGTGATCCAAAAGGCTCTGCAGGACTTGAATAATTGGGAAATGAATGTTCAGGCGGGAAAAATATCATCTAATCTATTCCTCACAAAACCCACAGCAGAAGGACTTCGAGTCACACTGCAGTCTACTTTAGATTTAATTAATTATTTGATCGACAAATGTGATTTCCCACACGTCCTAACAGGACGCATCAATCAGGACCCACTCGAGGTATTGTTTTTTTTCCAATGTCCGATCGTTCAAAATCGATATATTTCAGATACTGTAGTGTGAAGTGAAACTGAATTGACGCTGTGAAAATTTCAACAGACACAATCGAAACGCAGTAATGAAATACTGTATTACATCAATAATCCCATCGTCCTCAATCCTTTTTCACCTGAATAATTAATTAATTTTCACTTTAAAATTACTACCTCAGCTATTTTCTTTCCTGCTGCCATTGCTTTACGAGGACAACGCATATTTTACGTATATGGTAACGTGTCTTGCTTTGCTATGCATGGTGGTGGTTGGGTCTTTGCATGGACAATAGAAAAATTGATCATAATCACCATTGTTTGACAAAGAAAAATAATTAATGGTGCTTTTTTTGTCAAACGATGATATTCTTGCCATGCTATATATTTTTTGCTCCCTCAGCAATTCTTTGGGACAGTTCGATCTTCAGGAGGCTGTAACGACCATCCTTCAAGCCCTACATTTTTACAAATTTACAAAATTCTGTCGGTATTTGGGATTATTAAGCCACCTACAAGTGGAAATTGCTCTGTCAAGATTAATGCACCCAAACAGCCTTTAATATCTCCTCTGAATTGAACTCAATTTATGGAAAAAAAAATGATTCGACTGAAATGTAGGAAAAAATTAGGAAAAAATTGGAAGAAGTGGTCAAGCATGACGATTGGAGTGAAGAGTCTATAATCACTGATCACGACTATTCTTTGCCACAGGTTCAAGACTGTGTTAGATACTGTTTGACTGCTGACATTGTGCAACGTGTCATGAACACGGTTATTTGCAACGCATGTAAGAATGCTCTTCTTAGCCCAGCTGGCTTCGCAACTCTCCCTCAAGGATTATTTGTTGATAAGCCAGGTCTAATCCACCCTAATACTCGTCTCTATCACTTTGTATGTTCGTTGGATGATCTTTTTATAAAATACTGCAATTCCCAGCACGTCTTAGAATGTATATTGAACGATACTGAAAATACTGACTTAAGTTTTCCTTGTTCAAAGCATGGAACTGAGAGATTGCTGCAAATAATACAATATTTTACTATGCAGCGTATGCAACAACATTGCTCTCGAATGAATGCAGGTGAGAGAAGGATTTCGCAGTTGAAAAGAAAATCTGCGAAATTCCATTCGACTTGATGATCAGTTTTATCTTCAATATTGTTATTTTTTTGATTGAAAAATAAATATTTCATTGAATACAATGATGGCTATGATTTACATTTATTTCATACAAAAACATGGAGAATTCTTTAGAAATTTCTATGAAGCTTTAATTCCAAATTCTACTTTTTTCGAATCTGGTGGGAAATTCAGCCGTTTCTCTGTGGCTTAAAAAAAATAATCAATGAAATAAATTAATGAATTTAATCTTTCTATGCAACTGATGCTTTCGGGGTATTTGTAAATTACTGAATTTTATTTTTAACAGGGAGGGGAGAAACCTATAGAATTAAAAAACTTGGAAAAGAAGAAATTTAGTCATTTTTTTAGCGAATATTTTCTATTGAAACTTTCTATTGCGAAAACCGCATATGAAAGCTGCTTGACCGCTCTACAGAATGAGAGGGAACTAATAGAATTTCCAATAAAGGTTTAACAAAAAATAATAATATAGAGTTTTCTAACAAATGGGCTAATTCTCCCTGTTATTTTTTCGTTCGCACTAGGATAAGTGGCCTTTAAATCCCGAAAACATGACAAGTAGCGC